>NC_045430.1:74493185-74797162 GCF_902635505.1 Sarcophilus harrisii
AAGAGCCAAAGACTTGAGACTCATATTTAGATTTCTCCTTAAGGGCTAGAGCTGCTCATAACTTTCTTCTACCTCCTATGCCAGTTTTTAACTTTTTTGCATTATGGACCCCTTTGGAAAATCTTGTGAAAACTATGAATCCTTTTTTCAGAATCATATTTTTAAAAACACAAAGCAAAATACAAAGGAAACCAAATATTTTGAAATGCAGTTACCAATTAAAAAATTTTTCAGGCTACTGTTTCAGAAACTCTGCTTCATGTTTTAGGCTGGTAATGAATTCATCCAAAAGAAGAAAGGATTGAAACACATACTGAAATGGAGGCAGAAATAGTTAAAGATGCAGTTAATGAGGGGTATGACTCATTTAGATGAGTGGGGAAAGATTGGAAGATGAAAAAGATTTTAGGTAATGCTATTCTTATCCTTAAAATCTAACTAATAGAAGAAAAACTCCAATTTTACTTTGAAAAAAGTGATCTCCTTGGGGGTGTGGGAGGTGGGAGATATTAAATCAAGTAGGTTTCCATTCTACTTTTCCTGAGAAGTTGCCTTTGGATATTATGAAACTAAAGATAAAAACTGTAATGAATTATTTGTCATATTTTTCAATTTTTAGTTCTTGAGGGAGGGGAGAAAGAGGAAAATAAAATAAGTATTCTTTTTCCTTCATTTTTAATCTTCACCTAACCTTCATATGAATCACATCCTTTTCATCCTAAAAAGACCATTATAAAAATTTAGTTACAGCATTAGTAATACAAGTGCAATTGGATTTGTTTCTTTCATTTCTAAAAGCATCTCTGTCTGTTTTTTTTTGCAGACTCCACTGAAAGAGGCTCAATCTGTTTCCTTTAAGAGTTTGAGGGAGAAATGGACCTTCTGTTTTGCTAGAAGACAGCTGTATGAAGAATGAGCTCTCTCTTAAGGCTCAAAAAATCTGAAGTGGTTTCCTGGTACAGCGAGGCAGGATTCTATTCCATTTGGCAGGAAAACCCTACTCCAGAGATCTTGGAGTCACTTACACAGTCATGGCAACTGGCTTTTCAGTGTGGTGTTGACATGGTTGTGGCCAGTGTACCTGCTGATCAATTGAAGGAGATAGGTCTACGTCAAAATGATCAACAGGGGTGTTTATCTTGACTCATTGGCATATTGCTTTGTACATGTGTGTACAGTTTCCATCTGTAGAGAGGAGATAACATTTGTGGTCTTGCTTACCGAGGGCCCTGGTGATGGATGTACAAGGAAAATATTTGTACAAGGATGTACAAGGAAAATATTAAGAACTCAGTTGCCCTCCTTTGAAATAAAGCCATATTCTAGTAATAAAGTGTTTTCTCCACAAGAGCCCAGGTTTCAGCAACATGTTTTTCTTGGCTTTTGAAGATGAACACCCCTTGAGTGTTGTGATCATCATGGTATCTGTACACTCTTATAGCACACTGAAAACATCTTAACAAATTAAATCACCAACTATTGAGTCATAAATACCACTGACAACCAAAAAACATTTGTAAGTTAGAAGAAATTTATAGAAAATCAAATAACTTGGGAATTGTTCAGTGGGAAAAAAGCATACACACCAAGTGCTATATTAATGCATGACCCAACTATGTTCTGTGCATCATAAATTACAAGTATAATCATGAGTCAGACACTGAGCTTTCACAAACAAAACTGTTTGCATTCAGTAGGTAACAAGGCAAAAATACAAAATTATAGGACAGCTATCTAGATTTCCTCCCAGAACTTTTAACATGAGGATACAATGAAAATTTGACACTAGCTAAAAGAAACTACCAAAGGGAAAACATGCCTTCATATGCACATATGTACGTACACACATATATATACACATACACACAGGAAAAGGAAGCTGGTGAAGCTGATGAGAAATCTTATATTCCACAGTTCTTGTTATAGCGAGCAAATGTGTACCTGTGTATGAGTGCTGATAAAACACTCAAACTGGCGTCATCACTGGGTCTCTTAGAGGCCCACAGCATATAGGAAGAATTTCTGGAAAAAGATAAGCCTTTCTAAACAGCTCACAATGAAAAAGCAGGAACACACTTCACATCAAAATCACACAAGTTTACTGTTTCACAACATCTTCTTTACTCCATTTGTTTCCCAAGTGGATGTGGTTACTCTCTGTCCCTCTGTAATTCTCCTACCTAGTTCCTGTTGTGAGAACCACAATTCTCATAATGCTGGTTTTTGCACTTTTACCCATCCTTTTGCTTTTTTTTTAATCTGGAAAAAAAAAATTCTTTTGGAGTTGTGAGACTGAACACCCACAACACTATTTTTAAAAAAGAGAGAGAGACTGATTCAAACTATAGAGTCCTAACAGAATGTCATCGCTTTTTAGTGCCACTGTTACCATTAGAAGATTTGTTGAAGCTTCTGCTCATCTGGGGGAAATGGACAGTTGGGGTTCTTTCTGTTGGGCCATATAACCCCAAATTTCTGGCTGCGGTTGATTTCCGAAGTGGCTTGACACTAGGGAAGGGGCTAAAGACATGTGCTTTTGTATAGCTGGCTTGGGGAGGCTTGACAGGGATCCGTGGCTCGGGTCCATACTGGTGGCAGGTCTGGCTAGCCCTGGGTTCCATTTCAGCAGCGCTCTTTTCATTAAGCTCCAAGGTTTCTAGCTTCAGCTGGACCTCTGCCACATTTGCATTGGCATCTCTAAACACAGGCTCAGGAGACTGTCCATCAATTGTCCTACTTGTGCTGTCATCAGAGCTGCCCCCATCTCCTCCAGCCTTCCCTGCAGTGGTGGAGGTCATTTCCTCTGCTGCACCCAGACTGGTAGTTTTGCAGCCTTCATTCTGCTCTTCAATCAGTCCAATGGTGTCCCCACAACCCAGCTGGCTCTTGGTCCTGGTTATATTCTTTCTGTGAACACGAATGTGAGTACGCCAAGGAGAGTTGAGTTTGGTCTTAAGGTCTTCATGAGGAATAGGAGACAGTTTGCCTCCTGTGTGACCAGGAATGTGGATGACCGCATTTTTGGTCGCTCTGTTACTTGTTTTCAGTTTCTTTCCCAAAAGAAGGTGGTTTATTACTGGAGAATGATTTACCTGAGATGGGAGGAGACTGGTCACTAACCCTTTATCTGAAAGAAATGTTAAAAGTGAATGTGAAATGTGCTAAAAACATAGGGAAACATCATCTCAGAGGGGTTAGTTATCCACCACCAAATAGACATTGTGTGAGAGCCCATATATCCCTCTACTTAGAATAAAAGAATATGACTGAAAACAAAATCATTAGGCTATTCAACTAGAACCAACCCAATAATTAGCAGCTTTGTTAAAAGATAAATTCCATACAAGCCATGGATCTGATCCTCTCCTATTACGTGTAACCTTATATAAACTCATGTAAACCTTAGAGTTGTGAATATGGCACAATTCCCAGTAGGAAGGAAGCATCTGGTAGTGAATGAGGGTGGACAGGAGGAAAGGTACTTACTACAATAGCCACAACTCTCTTTAATATGGCAATGACAAAAATCCTAATGGGATAATGGAAGCTGAAGGGATTAAGAATATCCAGTTCTGGGTTAGTTTAAATACAAATTGAATCAACTGCTTACATGAAATTTGTTTTCAAATGTGACACAAAGAAGAAAATGCAGAATCCATTTCTTTTCTACTTAGTATCAAAAATACCTTGAAGCAAACCAGTTTTCTATAAAAGAAGACTAGATGATTTTAAGTTCTCTTCCATCTCTAAATCCATGGAGGTACTTAATTCTCTAGGATACAGAGTAAGCACTAATAAGCTACTTCTTAACTAGCAGAAATATCCAAGAAATCCAAGTACCCTGTTTTTTACTTGCTGATGATTTAAAGTTGAATTTAACCTTTCATGTTGTTTCTCATCATTCTTCTACCTTAAGTCAAAAAATTTCAATTTCTGTTCAAAATCAGTCACAGGTCTCTAATATGATTAAGTGTGTGTCTTGGTTTAGTTTGGAGAAAATATAATTTCCATTAGGCTATTTGAACAGAATCATCCCAATAGCTAACAGCTTTTATTAAGCCTTCAACCTTGTGATGATTGGATTATTAAAAATCAAAAGAACATTCCAATCCTTGGAAAAGAGTGTCACAAAATTGCACCAGAAACAAGTCACCCTTTATAAGGCTATCATAAATAGGGCACATATCTTTGAATGTTTTTTTCCAGTAGTGGTTTTTTTCCAGTGATGATTTTATGCTGAACTGTCCACTCATTCTCATCCAGTTTCCCATGCTATAAGTAGTAGGATGGGAAAAAGACAAACTGAGGTCATGGACATAGACTTTGACATCCACAGGACATGCTCTCATCAAGAGAGCTTACTAAAATCCACAGTATTTTATTTTCTCATTGTCATGGTACATCTTTTTAAAGGGTTCAAGTTTGATGTAAAGTTTAATAGTGATTTTGTTACATAAATGGCTTGTGTGTGATTTCATCTACTAATGCTGATTTCTATATTTGATTTTCAGGTGTAATGCACCTAAAAAAATAAAAGACAAAAATAATCTCAAGTCCAAGGATGGAACAGATTTACACTTATCAGAATCAACAGCAAACCCATCTCCATAAGCCTGGTGATCAAAAGCATGTTTAAATACCATTAGTTGAGTGGTCCTTGGAATTTAACAGGACCTCAAGATCTTTTCCTTCTTTAGAGCCTGATAAAACAAAGTAAAAGTGATATACTCAGCATGGGTGCTTCCACAAGACTCCAGCAACTATACTGCCATTAGCTAGATGACCAAGGGCTCTTTGCTTCACATATTCACAGTAGTTTAGACCATGGAAAACTGATTCAAACAAAACTTCATATTACCTGCCCTGATATACACCTGATGAACCTGCTGCTGCTGCTTCTTTTTAATTCGGGAATATTGTCGCTTCAGGGCATTGATGTCTGTCGTCATGCGCTCCATCATCATGCTGTTAAAGGCAGCATGGTACTCACTTCGACAGGAATCGATTGCTCCTGGGCTTAGCTCGGCAATGTTATTAGAGCCCAGACTCTGTTCTTCATTTGTATCTATAACCAGAAGAAAACAAAGAGAGAAAAAGGAAAAATAGTTAATGTGGGGAGCCTGGAGATCAATAGGAATAAAATGTGCTATGATCCTTAAAAAGGAAAGAGGAAGGGAAGGAGAAGAAAGAAGAAGGAAGAGGGGAAAAAAAAGGAGAAGGTTTTTTTAAAAGGAAAAACAAAATGTCAAATGCTGGAGAGGATATGGGAAAATTAGGACACTAATGCACTGTTGGTAAATCTATAAAGCTACAGAACTATGGAACTATGTCTAAAGGGCTCTTGAACTCTGCATATTCTTTGACTAAGCAATACAACTAGTAGGTCTATATCCCAAATAAATTTTTTATAAAGAAGAAAAAGACCTACATATTCAAAAATATTCTAACAACTCTTTACTGGTAGCAAAGAATTAGAAATTCAAGGTATGTCAATCAATTGGGGAATGACTAAACAAGTATGATTGTGATAGAATACTAATTGTGCTATAAGAAATGACAAGAAGGATGCTCTCAGAAAAACCTGGAAAGATTTATGTGAACTGATACAAAGTGAAGTGAGCAGAACCAGTAGAACATTGTATGCTGTGGGCCAGAACTCTGAATTTGAAACAAGGATTCTTACAAGGTGCTAATTCAATGGAATTGATAAAGACAGTGGTTGTTTAGCATGGTGCTTAATAAGTTCTCTAGTTCATAGAGATCACTATTGACTACAAAATAGAAAATTTTGATTATATCAAATTGAAAAGTTTTTATACAAACAAAACTAATGCAGGCAAGATTAGAAGGGAAACAATAAACTGGGAAAACATTTTTACAGTCAAAGGTTATGATAAAGGACTCATTTCCAAAATATATAGAGAATTGACTCTAATTTATAAGAAATCAAGCCATTCTCCAATTGATAAATGGTCAAAGGATATGAACAGACAATTTTCAGATGATGAAATTGAAACTATTACCACTCATATGAAAGTGTTCCAAATCACTATTGATCAAAGAAATGCAAATTAAGACAACTCTGAGATACCACTACATACCTGTCAGATTGGCCAGAATGACAGGGAAAGATAACGCAGAATGTTGGAGGGTGGGAAAACAGGGACACTGATACATTGTTGGTGGAACTGTGAACACATCCAGCCATTCTGGAGAGCAATTTAGAACTATGCCTAAAAAGTTATCAAACTGTGCATACCTTTTGATCCAGCAGTGTTTCTACTGGGCTTATACCCCAAAGAGATACTAAAGAAGGGAAAGGGACCTGTATGTGCCAAAATGTTTGTGGCAGCCCTGTTTGTAGTGGCCAGAAGCTAGAAAATGAATAGATGCCCATCAATTGGAGAATGGTTGGGTAAATTGTGGTATATGAATGTTATGGAATATTATTGTTCTGTAAGAAATGACCAGCAGGACAAATACAGAGAGGATTGGCGAGACTTACATGAACTGATGCTGAGTGAATTGAGCAGAACCAGGAGATCATTATATACACCTCAACAACGATATTGTATGAGGATGTATTCTGATGGAAGTGGATTTCTTCAACAAAGAGAAGATCTAACTTAGTTTCAATTGATCAAGGATGGACAGAAGCAGCTACACCCAAAGAAAGAACACTAGGAAATGAATGTAAACTGCTTGCATTTTTGTTCTTCTTCCCAGGTTATTTATACCTTCTAAATCCTATTCTCCCTGAGCAACAAGAGAACTGTTCGGTTCTACACACATATATTGTATCCAAGATCTACTGTAACCTATTTAACATGTATAGGACTGCTTGCCATCTGGGGGAGAGGGTGGAGGGAGGGAGGGGAAAAATCAGAACAGAAGTGGGTGCAAGGGATAATGTAAAAATTACCCTGGCATGGGTTCTTGTCAATAAAAAGTTATTTTTAAAAAAATAAATAAATAAGTTCTCTAGTTCAGTACATGTACTTAGTACTCAATAATAGTTCCACAAGATTCACACCTATGATAAGAGAGCATATAAGCTCAGACAAACTCAGGGAGAGACAGAATTAGGGAAGACAGAGACCGTGGTGGTGGTCCTCCTGCCTCCCCCACAGAAACCAAGATACATTCTGGAGGACCTCAAGAAATCTGGCCCCAGCCCCAGGCAAAGAGATAATAAAGGATTTGGACTTCAACACTCCCACCCACCACCCACCCTCTACCCCACCCCCCCCAGCCCACTCACTCTTCTGGTGATTATTGAACTGAAACAAAGGCTGCTCCCAGACACTCCAAGGAAATCAAACCAAGGAGAACATTACAATTGTACATTGTAACAGCAATATTTTTACTAAACATCTTTGAGTGTTTTATCTATTCTCAGTAATACAATAATCCAAGAAAATACTGAAGGACTTATGATGTAAAATGCTATCCATCTTCAGAAAAAAGAACTGATGGAGTCTGCATGTAATTGAAGTATACTTTTTCTTTATTTCTTTATTTTTTTATTTTTCTTTTATTTTCTGTCTTTGTTTTCTTTCATAATATGACTAACAGAGATATATGCTTTTTGTGGTTACACATCTGTAATCTATGTCAGATTACTTCCCTTTTCAATTAGGAGAGGAGAAAAGGAAGGGAAAGAATTTGGAACTCAAAAAAATTTTTTAATAATTGTTAATTGTTTTTACATGTAATTGAGATTTATACTCTTTGACCCAGCAATACTACTTGGTCTGTTTCCAAAAATGATAAGGGAAAAAGAAAAATAATCTAATGTTTTAAAAGTTTCAAGCACCTCTCTTTGTAGTGGCAAAGAATTGGAAATTGCAGGAATGCCCATCAATTGGGGAATAGCTGAAAAAGTTGTGAATGTGATGGAATACCATTCTGCTATAAAAAAATGATGAACTCAATGATTTTAGAAAAACATGGAAAGACTTGCATAAAATAATGAAGAGCAAAATAAGCAGAACCAATAACATTATATATGATAATAATAATTGTTTTTTAAAACAACTTTGAACAAATAGGTTATTTTGACTATTATAAAGGCCATATGAAGAAAGAAGCTAACTGCATCTTGAGAAAGAACTGATAAATATAAGTATGTATAGAATAATTATATGTATATCTATTTATGTCTAATGGTAACAATCTCTAGGGCAAGGGAGGAAGGGAAGAGGAATAAAAAGAAAAAAAAGAAATTTATATGATAATATTTTTTGTAGATTTGAAAGTAATAGAAAGTCGCACATAGTAGCTTTGAAGTTTTATGAGCAATCATGTTTTTTATTGTACTCTATGTTATGGTAGTGCTTGTATTATTTCACAAATTAATTTTTTTTTTACATTTAGCAGAGGTGGGGAGAAAGATGAGATGATTCCTAGGTAGATTAGAAGCAGAAACATGTGCTGGAGTTAAATGGCACAGGAACTGCTTATTATATTTTTCAGTGGGAGCATTTGAAAATCAGAAATTAACAAATGCTACAAATCAGGACCTTATACATTACTTTATTAATTATCTAGACTTAAGAAAATAATGGAGAAGATGTAAATAATACTATTAAATTTAAAAGTTGGTGTATGTCCTTTTTTTCTCTTGAAGAACCAATCATTATACTCTTACCAACCTACCCCTAATAGGAGGGTTAAAGGAAAACTGTCCTTTTTTAGATTAAGGAGATTTAAACAAATTCAGAAGTTAAAGTGTTGGACTCAAAGTCAGGAAGACTGACTTCAAATTTTACTTCAGACTTCAAAATCTACTTCAGATTCTAACTATAGTTAGAAGCTATATAACCCTGGACAAGAAGTCATTTAATTTCTCTAAGGGGACAGATACAAATAAGTGTTGATGGTGGAAAGAAGAGATATTTGCAAAAGTCACTGTGGAGAATGATTAGTGTAAATCAGACCATTTTGAAAGTAACAAGTTGAATTCATTATATATCTTTTTAATAAAGCAAGTTAAATGTAATCAAACTATAGTTACACATAAAATCTTTTTCTGTGCTACTTTTTTGTGTTTAAGAAAAAATTAATTTTAAAAAGTCTTAAAGACACCTCAAAGAATGAGATAGGATCAAAGAACACCAGGAAAGAAAGATCACTGAGCAGCAATGAGGGCTCAGCTGGGGTTATGTATTTTTATGCATTTTTAATGAGTGGAATCAGTTCACTTTCATTATTTTCTCTGATTATGCTCAGAAACCCTGAGAAATGTTCTTCATCTTTACACAGCATCTCCCTTGTTCTAGAATATGCCACATCTGATCTCTGAAGATGACAACTTTTCCGAACAGAGATTCCCAGGAATAAGCCTACTATCAAGAGACCCAAGGGAGAACGCCAGGTTCCTCAATCCTGCCCCTCTGAGCTGTACCTGGAATGTGCCCCTCCATTCTCCCCTCATGATCTTTCTATTGCTTGAATAAGGATGTCTCAGCTCCTTTTCTTTTGAATGATACTTTTATAGGCCCTGGCCAGCTGCAGCCCTGGGCAAAATAGCTGAGACAAACAGCCCCCACCTCACCTACAGTCCTCAGGAGGCTCCAGCATGTTCCATACCAATTGTGTTCTTTTTCAATCTTTGCACTTCAGTGAGTTTCCCTCCTTCCATACTATACAAATAGAATACCAGAATTGCTGCTAAAAGCAATCTGATTTTACAAAGAACAAGTCTAATTCAGGCCAACCTCATTTCCTTGTCTACTATAATTATTTGATTGTTATACTGGGTAAATGGCAAAGACGGTATCTGGACTTCTGCAAAGTACATGTCAAAGTCTTCTATGATGTCCTTACAGATAAGATGGAGAAATTCGGGTCCTAGTGGTAATGGATGAGTTTTCAGTACTTTAGACAACAATATATCCAAGAGAGTTTAAACCATCCCCCGAGTTTGCTTTGTTAATGTGCCTTTCCCCCAGCAGCTACTTATCTGCAAAAGAGAACAGAAGAGCCTTTGTGCAGCTCTAGAACATATTAGTTGTTACTGAGCAAATAACCATCACCTGGTTGAGTCTATAGTTGAGGAATTAAAACTGGGCGGTGTATGGCATGCTAACCATAAGAAATAGTAGAGTTTCCCACAGAGTTTTCCAAGTATAGTATTGCTGGCCATGGAAAGTAGAGTGAACGAAAAAGATTAAACTCAAGAATGTTATATAACTGTGAGGATTAGAGCTTGGTATCTCATACTTGTAACAGTTTTATTTTTCTGGATTTTTTAATGAGAAGAGGAGGAAGTGAGAAAGGGAAAATATAGACCTAAAAATAAAATTGAATCTAAATAATGAATAAAAAAATAAGGAGTCTGGTATCTGTGGCTGAGAATCTCTACTTGGGGAGCCAAGACTGAGGGAACAAGACAGGATAATATAAGGGGAAGTTTTGGCTGGTTCCAGGCAAAGGTTTCAGCGTATTCCCAAACTAAAATAGCATAGCATTGTTTTTTATTCCCTAAAGGAAAAAATAGTGGAGAATTTCAGCTGAGCCAGAAGTTTGAGACAGCATCCTATGACTAAGCACCCAACCAGCGACTGATGGAGATGTGTCCAACAGGACAACAACCAATGGAGCCATGTCTGAGTAGCACTGAACAGATTATGAAACCACCAGGGGGCAGCACAATATCACTACTATACCACATGTTCCTGCATATGTCCATTTTTCCCCACTATGTATTTGTGGGGAAATATGCCCAGATTATGGGAGAATTTATTGGTAGAAGCTTTTTTTTTATCATGCGAATTTATTAAATTTGTTTGCTTTAAACTATTCATGGTACTCTGGCTGATCATTTATACTTAATACTTAAGCATAGACTTATGAACTATGGTTTTATGATATGAAGATCCACAAATTATCTTGAACCTGGGGGAGCCATTTCTATCTCCCCCTAGAGGATCCATGAGTTGGGAGTTACTTCTGTTAAATTGGGGGCAGGTAATTTCAAAAGAATAAATGTAAGCTATCAAGAATAATATGAAATAATGTTCCAAATAACTGATAATAAGATAAATGTAAATTGAAGTAATTGAGGTTTCACTTAACTATGCTAATCCATGGGCTCAGCCAACATGAGGACATATAAAAATGTTAAGCGTAGAGGAATACAAATGAACTGATGACAGGGCTGTGAATCGGTGTAACCATTCTGTAAAACAATGTGGGATTATAACAATAAATCTCTAAATTATTCACAATCCTAGACCCAAAAAATACTGCTACTATAAACATACCCCAAGGGGCACATGGGCATTGGGAAATGTTTCATATATACAAACATATAAATATGAGTGTATGTATGTATGTGTGTGTGTTGCATGCAGTGTGAACCAAAAATCTTAGTGCAGTTTTTTGGGTTTTTGGTTTTTTTTTGGTTTTTTAGATTAATAAAAGAGCTTTATTGTGGGTTTGGAAGTAAGGAGATAGGTGAAAGTAGAGATAAGAAGGGCACCGGACAGAGGGTCCAGTGGACAGAAAGTACTGATATGCCAGGCGTAAAGCTGCCATGTTTGGGACTTTTGCCAAGAGGGGGTCCCAGTGTGGCCCTTTTATAATGAGAGAGAAGTAAGGAAATAGGTGAAGGTAGAGATAAGAAGGGCACCAGACAGAGGGTCCAGTGGACAGAAGGTCCTGACATGGCTAGCATGTTTGAGACCTCTGCCCTTAGTGCAGTTTTAAGTTTCACTAAGATTTTAGGAAGATAATATACTGCACAAACACATATATGTGTGTGTATACATATAAAAAGCTAATATCTGTGTGTCTACATCTGGGATGGGACAAAGAACTGGAAAAATAGGTCCTCTTAAATTAGTGAATGAATAAATTAAAGTGTATGAACATAATGATACTGTACTGTAAGAAATAATGAATACAAAGAATTCATAGAAACTTGGGGAAATTTGTATGAATTGATATAGGTTAGAGGATGCAAAAAAAACTATATTCTATACAATGACCTAAAAATGTAAAAACAACACTGAAAAGCTTCATTGCAGGAACCACTCATAACTTCAGAGGATTGATGGTGACGTTTACCTCTTGCTTCTCAGCATACATTTTCAGACATGGCCAATTTTAATTATTTTTACTTGTTAAAGAAAGGGTTCTTTTGGGGAATGGGGTGATGGAAATGAGAGAGATACAGAGAAAATAATACCAGAAAAACATTTCAAAAGGAAAACATAGTGATAATTGATAAATTGATAAAATTTATAGTGATAATTGGATGTTATAAAGCATATCATACCTGATAATTAGTTTAATAGCAATTAAATTAAAAATCATGGCAGAGGGCCACTTGTTAATTTCACTCTGTCACAAATGTGCTCAATGTTCATTGCATCTCTGGCAAGGGAAAACAAAAACAAAAAAAGAGGGGGCTGAGCAAGATGACCTATAAACTCCATTTTGGTTCTAAATCTATGGTTATCCATGGATCTCTGATCTTAATGAAACTGTAACTCTCTGGGGGAAGGTCTCTAAAGGAATGCCTTGTCCTTGGATCTATATGAATAAACATTTTTATCGGTGACTTAAAGGAAAACTAAATGATAGCTAAGAACCATTCCAGTTCTAACAAGGATTTTGTTGGAGGTGCCAGGATTATGAATAGAAGGAGTAAAGAGAGAAGAGGAAATAGAAATAGCAAATGCAGACAACTTTGCAAGGAATTTGGCTAAGAATGGGCAGAGAGGTTTAAGGCAATAGTTTGAGGAGATGATAGGGTCCAGTGAAGGTTTTTTAAAGATAATAACATTCTGGCACTTTTGAAGGCAGTAAGGAAGGAACCAGGTGAGATAGGTTGAAAACTGAGAGAGAGGATGATTGAAGATAAAATATGTAGGAGAAGACAGAAGTAAGATCCAGATCATATACAGACACTTTGGCTTTGACAGCGAGAAGGATCACCTCTTCACCAAAGACTGAGTAAAGGAAGGGACATGTCCCTCTAAATGAAAGGGGGTGAAGGAGAAAGACCAGCAAAGGTGGTGGAAAAGCAAAAAGAAGTACAGCTGTGTCATTACTCACAACTGCTCCACAAAGACTTGAAAATGCTTAAGATCAAGTCTTAATCAAAAAATCAAAAATAAAATGATTGGGCATCATTTTTTTGGTCCATATATCTAGGGAAACTGACAGAGAGGACTGTGGACAGTGGAAAAGGAGCCTAGCCAAGGTATAAAATCTCTGAGCTTTCTAACACAGGAATCAAACAAGGGTTGGTCTTCTTGATTTAATGAACAAAGGCAAGAAGGGGCCACAAATTTGATACAGATTAGCCTGACTTTGTACAAAGGTAAAAAGTCCTGGTAGCTCTCTGTAGGGGTAGGCTGGAGATTCCATGCAGACTGAGGAAAGGATCTGCACCTAAGGGAGTGAGATAAAAGGTACAAATGAGGAAACTGAGAAGAGGGCATTAAATGACTTTCCCAGTCCACACAGCTAAGAAGAACTTGAAGCAAGCTGATTCCAAATTCATCCTTCTATCCACTGCACCACCGAGATACTTTTATCTTCTTTCTGACCCACTTTGAAAATGAATACTATCTCAGAAATTGAGCAATTGTTCTGTCTCTGAAAAAAAAGAAACAGTCTAAGTTTTCCAAGGTTTTTTATGCTTGTCATAAGAAAGTAAGTCTCCTTTCTGAGTTTCCTATTATACTTCCTTTTTTTGTTGTTGTTCCACGCAGGCCTGATAGGAAGAGACAAAATTATAATTTTGTATTTACAAAATTATAAAAAATTTAAGGTATTCTCTGTTCCAGTCAAACTGACCTGGCCAGCTGCTTCTAGCACATAACACTCCTCCTGGCTCAATGTCTTCCTACAAGTGGTCCCCTTAGTTCAGAATGTTGTCTCCTCCCCTCACCTTATTTATAGGAGTTTCTCCTTCCTTCATAGCTCAATTGTAACTTTTACTAATCTCATTGTTAATACTTCTTCCTGCCTCTTAAAATTGCATTGAATTACATTTTCATGTGCTTTGTATTTATTTTTTTGCATGTACGTTTTTAACCCACCACTACCACCCCCCTATAGAAAGTAAATTCCCTGAAAGTAGGACCAGATGCATTGTAATCTTTCAGGACTTCTAAAATTTTTCCACTTGTGACCCCTTTTCACCTGAGAAATTTTTATATGGCTCCAGATGTATAGATATATAAAAAGGTATACAAATCTAATATTTACTGATATTGAGTCATAATTTTGTGATCCCCCACATTGACCCACAATTTAAGAAGCTTCGCTATATATCTCTGTTGCTTAGCACAGTGTCTTGAAGAGAGTGGATAATTAATAAGTATTTATTGATATATGTTTTGCACATAGTGGATGTTTAATAAAAACTTGAATTGAATTGAATATAGATGCTAATGAGAAATTCTTGAGTGCACAAAGGCCTGAAGCAAGATTCACCCATGTTTCAGAGGAAAACCAAACTTGGGCTTATCCTGGGCATTTCATCACAGAAAACTGAGAGAATGAATCTCTGAGGTGAAGAGAAGACAAGAACCTAGAGACACCAGAACATAGGACAAATATGATGACTCATTATAGCAGGCCTGCGGGAAATGAAGCAGTAGAAGGAGGAAGGGAAAGAAGATGAACAGGATTTGTCCCTCCATTCTCCAGCCTGCCACTGAAATCTTGCTTTTACCAGACCTAATGAAAGATAAGAAGCACTTATAACATGGAGGTGTATGGGGGGGGGAATAGCAGAAAGCAGTAGAGAAAAACAGGGAAGAAAAAAGGGAGAAAAATCATAAATGCTGACTGTGTAAAGACAAAAAGTTTCTTTAATCTATGTACTGCTTATCTGCTTGAAGGGTGTGGTGACAGGCTGTTTGTAGATAAGGAATAGTGTAACAAACATTCAGGAAGAACCTAATAGACAACTTATGGCATTACTAGTTAAGTAGCACCATAGTGTATAGAGCCCTGGGCTTGGAATCAGTCAAACCCCAACTCTATGAGTTCAAATCTAGCCTCAGACACATACGAACTGAGTGACCCAGAGCAAGTCACTTCACTGTTTACTTCAATTTCCTCATCTGTAAAGTGAACTTGAGAAGGAAATGGAAAACCACTCCAGTATCTTTGCCAAGAAAACCTAAAATGGAGTCATGAAGAGTCAGACATGACTGAACAACAAATAGATAAGCTGTATAAGGAAGGAAAAATCTCAGTTTCTTGAAGAGGAAAGAATTCTTAAAGTGCTGATCTCCCAGTCATTGAAACAGTTTCAATGAGGGCTAGTTAATCATCCATCAGAGATGGCATAGAAAAACATATTTTTTCCATTGAGAAAAGGCTCAACTAGATAAGTTCAAATCTCCTTTCTAGCTTCAAGATTCCATGAAACTAGGAGCAACTAAGTAGTTCAGTGGATAGAGCACCAGCACTGAAGTCAGGAGTACCTGAGATCAAATTTGGCCTTAGACACTTAATACTTCCTAGCTGTGTGACTGAGCAAGTCACTTAACCCAAATGCCTCAGCAAAAATAAATAAATAAGATTCCATGAAACTATTAAATAAATTTTTATCTTGCATTCCTATTATTTACAATGCAAAGAGATACTAAAATATTACATGATTAAAAGCAAGGTATTCCCATTCACTTTTTAAATCTATGCCCAGAATATTTAATATTGATATAAAAATGTGGGAACTGTAATAATGTGGCAAACTGAATGTAAATTAATGAATTTTATTTTGATTATAAATTCCTATATTCTCTTTGTAAACTAACAAACTAAATAATAAGCAAATAGGAAATTAATTATGTATATCTATCTAGATCTTAGCTCAGAAGGGATTTCATTTACACCTATCTTCCCCTCTTGTTCAAATCAACCCCATCCCTACCTACTTTCCTACTTTTTTATGTTCCAAGCTTGCAAATTTTAACCCTTTTGTCTGCTACTTCCCACCACATACCCCCTAAAAATAAGAAAATGTAATTTTTATCAAATCTTATTATTTTACATTTCATCAAAACAGATCTATCTTCTTTGTGGACATTGGCTCTTACATTATTGGGGACCAAATGAAGATATTTTTAGAAAGCTTTTTTCAGGTAGCAACTAGACCAGCAAAATGAACCAATTATAGGAAACCCGCCCATAACAACCAACTCTCCGGAAAAAATTGCACACAGAACATACTTTTGAAGTATATCTATATTAGCATTTTCTCTATTATTTTCTTAAATCTAGACAATCAACAAAATAATAAGCTGTGATTGGTATCATTTACCTATTTCCAAGATATAAATGCTCACACTGAAAATTTAACACATTTGGCTCTCAATTGTTATTTTGAGCTGTCTTCAATATTGGTTCATTCAATTGACTCAGAACATTATAATAATATAAAACACATTAAAATGAGATTCTGTCTACCTTTAACTTGCTTTTGATATTTCTGTAGTTCTGGGGCCAAGAATCCACTGAAAGGTCCAAGACATCCAACTGCATTGACAATAGCATCCTCCTCATCTAAATCATTCTCTTCATCACTGTCTCTGTTCCTGCCAAGCCGTCTGGGAGAGATTAAAAAAAAATGTTAAGAGTATGGTTGATGTTTTAAAGAACATACTGACCTAAAAACGTGACAGATGTAATAATGTGGCAAACAATGATAAAAATTAATGAGCTTTATTTTGATTATAAAGTCCTATGTTCTCTCTGGAAACTAAAAATAAGCAAATAGGAAACTAATTGTATATATATGCCTATTTAGATCTTGGCTCAGAATGGATCCTATTTATATCTGTCTTCCCCTCCTGTCCATCCCAATCCCACTCCTATCCATTTTTCTTGTCATTTATGTCTCAAACTTGCAAATTTTAACCTTCTTTGGATTTTTTGGTTTTTTGTTTTTTTTGTTTTTTTGCTGAGGCAATTAGGATTAAGTGACTTGCCCAGGTCACATCGCTAGTAAGTGTTAAGTGTCTAAGGCTGCATTTGAACTCAGGTCCTCATGACTTCAGGACTGGAATTCTATCTACTGTGCCATCCAGAAGCCCCTTAAAGATCATGCTTTTAACTGGTTGCCAATTTCCCCCTACAAATCATGTTTGGAAACAACATCAAACCATAACAATTTGCTCTGAGATTCTCTCTTAAAATTACATGGAAAGCCTACAAAAAAGGAAGGGGTTTCTGATTCTCTATATGATGTTATTCCTATAATATTGTCATAAATCGATGTTTCATTAGTAACATTCAATTCAGTTCAACTCAGATTTACTAAGTGCTGACAATATGCATATCAGTTATAGACACAAAGATAAAAAACTAACTTCTCCACTTCAAGGATTTCACATTCTAAATGAAGGCAATGGCATCTTTAGTCCTTTAAAAAACACACACTTACCCAGAAACTGAAGTGGGTTTGACTGGGAATGGAGTAATATTGTAGGTGTATTTCTCCCTTAGCTCTGCCAATTGAGGAAAAGGAAACTGGGCCATGGAATAAACAGTCTGAAAAAAGAGAAATGTTAGTTTGGCAGTGTTAGCTTTAAGTGGCTGTTCATTGATCCTACAGAGTTGTTGAAGATGTTTTGCAAAAAGGGACACTTCTTCTCATGTGAAGGGTGGTGAGGAAATCTTATATTTTCAGAGGTAAGCAGTCTTTTCATTCTTCTTTTTTGCATGGGTAAGTAGTCATTTTTCTTAGGTACTCAGTCATTTTTCATAGGGCAGGCATTTTCATAGATTTAGAGCCAGGAGCTCTGGACTCAATCAGAATTCAAACCTATCTTCTGGACCCCACTCTATTCTTTCCATTACATTATGTTGATGAAAAACACAAAGTCATCAATAGTGCTCAGGCATCCCCACCACATAAAAGGTGGCATTCCCTGCTTTTTTCTAATTTAGTCAAAAGATAAGAGTGGGGGGGGGGGGAGAGCAACAAAAAATAGACATCCAAGATCAGAGTTTTGGGTAAACATTAAGTCTGGTGGATGACCTTGTGATTGAATAAATGCAGGGATTTTTTTCCCCTATACATATCACCTTTTCCCAAGGGTGTGAATGAGTTTTGAAGGAAGTTGTTAATTGCTCATTTCAGAGAACAAAAAAAGTGTGAGAAACAAAAAAAGGTGGAAACCATGAGCTGTTAGTGAAATGTCTAAATATATATTTTAAAAAGCCATTTGGGATCCTTCCCCCCCCCCCCCCCCCAGAGTACTGAATTCAACATCACTGAAAGAAAGAGTTCAAGTGGGAGCTAGATGAGATTGAAAAAATGAAAAAAAAAAAAAAGTTGATATCTAGTAAGTACAGTCAATGATATATTTTTTTCCATTGGGATCTATGTACCTATTTCAGCAATGATGATCATTAAAAACAAATATTATATAAAATAAGGCAAATTCAGAATCCAATCTTCAAAAATCCCTGTATTAACACAAAAGGGTCAAATGAATATTTTCAAAATTAATGAAGTATATTCTATCATTGCTTTTGCTAAAAAGTATTGATAATTATTTTAGTGGCAACAAAAAGGTTTTTTATATTGTTAACAAATCAAGTTAAACTGTTCATTTCATCCTTATTTCAGTTTCTAAAAGTTATTTTGTGTATCTTTTATGACATACATTAATACATTAACACAGTAATTACATGTGAAAACATACATATCTTTACACATATATATACAAAGAGAAATACATGCTCCAGAAATTTTTATTTATATTAATGTATTGCACAAAGTTTAGAGGTCAATGTTCTAACTGATCTCAACTTTTAATTGTATTTCTTTATTTTTCTTTTCTGAGACAACTACTAATATTTGGTAAATCTATGATGATGCTTCTTCCCTCAGCTTCTCAGGGAATTTATTCAGCAAAGTGATTCAAACATATTGATGCCCAAACTAGTCTTTGAAGCTTCTACCAAACAATATCAAATATCTCTAAGGCTTCAGAAAATCTGCCTAGGCAATACTAGAATGGCACAGACCATTTATAAACAAGAGGGAGCATAGAATAATGGAAAACAGTGAGCCCAAAGTCAAGAAAACCTGGGCTCCCATCCCATCTCTGACACGTCCCCACTGTGTGACCAAAGATGAGATATCACAACCTCTCAGAGCTTTAGTTTCTTCATCCATTAAATGGGGACAATATCCTTAGTGCCTACTTCATAGTTTTGTTATTTCATAAATCAGAAAGTATACATAAGGCACTTTTCAAAAGACACCATATAAATATCATGTATTATCATGTATTCTTTTGCCTCACAGAATTACAGAGTTTTATAGCAATAAGGAATATCAGTGACCATCTATTCCAAAATTCATACAGAAATAAACACAACAAGGGTCCCTAAATGAAAGTTCACCAACCCCCAAAGTGGTTCATGAACAGATTTCAGGGAGTCCATGAATTTGAATGGAAAAAAATTTACATCCTAATTTCAACATAATTGGTTTCCTCTATAATCCTGCGCATTTAAAGCTCCTCCTTAATAACAATAAATAAAATTTTATAGTAACATATATTTAATGACAAATACAAAATCCCATGTTTTTAAATACAAAGGATTCCCAGATCCCCGTTGTAAATACAACGGCTTCCCCAGAAAGCCAAAAGAATCCATGGCCAAAAAAGCATAATGACCTCTGCTACACAATATATTCAACAAATTGCTTTTGCGTAAAGATCTCCAAAATGAGGGACTCACTATCTTTCTAGGCAGAACTTAACCTTTGTATAATTGTAATGGATAGAAAGCTTTTCCTTGTAGCAAATTTAAATCTCCCTCTTCACAATTTTCATCAATTGCTCCTACTTGTGCCTTTTGAGGCCAAAAAGAACAAATCATGGGGGAAAGCTTCCACATGGTTTCAAGTACTTTTCAAACCTTTCAAGTACTTTTAAGTACTCTTTGTGCAAACCACTTTCAATAAATTCTCATAGTGCATGGACTCAAATTCCTTCCCCATTTTGGTTTTCTCCCACTGAATCTGTATCAAAGTCAGCAACCTTCTAATTAGAAGTCAAAAAGGATTTCAAGTGGAAAAAAGAGTGTTATAATAATTTTACCTTAATTTGTATACTGTTTTATTGTTATGAGCATATCTGCATATATGTCATTTGACTTTTACAAAGTCCTTGTGATTTCATTGGACACATCTATGCCTGGAGGGTAGGGCAAGTCAATATTATGCTGATCTTTATCAATAAAAGGGGAAGGAAATAGCTAGAATAGGTAGATGGCAAGAATTAGAACATTGAGGGCTAATATGGAGAATGCAAGGGATGTGGCTGTCAGGGAATTGTGATGCTCTATAATTTAATGCTTTAAATCTAACCAAAAAATTAAACATGGCTACAAAACTGCATCTACCAAGTCCCTTGGCACATGACATAACTTTTCTAAATCCAAAGGACACAAATGCTTTCCAGATAATTCTCCCAATTCCCATGCAGGACAACTCAAATGAAGGCATCTAAAAGACTT
Source organism: Sarcophilus harrisii (assembly GCF_902635505.1). Lineage (NCBI taxonomy): Eukaryota > Metazoa > Chordata > Mammalia > Dasyuromorphia > Dasyuridae > Sarcophilus > Sarcophilus harrisii. Next base: position 74,513,697 of record NC_045430.1, read on the forward strand.
GAAAAGGGCCAACTCTGGGTAGTTTTCCTTTTAAATCAGTCATACCATTTGGCTTCTTGATCTCTTAAACTTTCAAGTTAGTATAAGGATGGAATTAATTGATTTATCATTTTATTTCTCTTAAATGACAAGATGGCCAAAAAGTACCACTCACAGGCCATAGACTAAGTATGAAAAGTCTTTGCAAGGCATTTAATAAAAGAAAATTATGCCAGACAAGAAGTCCATTCCAAATGACCAAAGAATTTCCTACAAGTCTCTGAAAAACACATAAAAGCATAGAACTAGGGAGTTCCAAAAAGTGGCAAGCCAGGAGAGAGAACAATCCAGATTCTCAACTGATAATCTTGAAGATAAACATACCAGTGGGGCAATGTTATGTAATTATAAATTTATAGAATTACTTTTGATTTCTCAAGGTTACCCCCACAATTCTGTGAGAAAAATGAAACCTTGCTCAGGAACCTGAGACTCAAATTCTTACATTGGAAAATGGGATAAGGATACTCAGAACTTACACGGGCTACATGAGAAAACAAAGTATAATACCAAAATACATCCAAAAATAATCATAACTAGAATATTTATAGTATTTTGTATTTTTCAAGCAATTCAAATATGCTACCTCATTTTCTCTTCAGAATTATTATCCCCAAGAAAATGAGATACAGAAAAGTCTTAAATAGTTTGCCCATGGGCATATCCAGGAGGAGAGGCTGGATCTCTTGCTTCCTAACTCAGTATTTTTCCATTATACCATATGTCTTCTCCAATCCATGATATGTCATATTATTTACTCTGAACACTCTCATTTCTTTCATGTTTGTTTAAGGCTGAACAGTATCTGTATGATATTTAAATATTCTTTGGTATAGCCCAACAGCCAAAAGGCAGATGGCTTTGAGGGGAAAAAAGAAGAATAAAAATCTGCTAAATGCTTCCCACTTTGTAAAACATTCTCATCCCTAAAGGAAGTGAGTTCTTTTATATCTTCATTTTAAAAGAAAAAAGGATCAAATCCTGGCATTTTGATGACTGTGTGTCAATTATTTCTTGTGGATTGATACTAGATAGTAAATATAATGTATTCTAGATTTTACCAATGATCTCAGAGCCAAAGCATTACTGAATCTCAGAGTGGGACTATCTCAGATGCTGCCTCGTCCAATTTAACTCCTGATGCAGAGATTCCCAACAAAGCATCACTGATAAATGCCTAACCTGTCTCTATTTCAATATTTTGATGAAGGAGAACTCTCTGCTTTGTAAAGCATCCTGTTCTCTTGTTAGACAACTTGTTTTATTTTATTGAACCAAAACCTGCCTCCTGAAATTTCCTTCTATTATTTGGAATTCTGCCCTCTGAGACTAAAGACTAATCCAATTCTATTTTCTCACATTCCAGCCTCTCAGATATCTGAAGCCACAATCTGTTTGCCTAAAAATTCTCTTTCTTCCAGACAAAACATCATCAATTCCCTTGACACCTCCTCATATGAATTTGAGACCCCTTCACAATGCTAAGTACCCTCCTTAAGTTGTTCTGTAGTATGTTAATATCTCTCTAAAATATGGCTCAAAGAATTTTATGTAATATTCCTGGTATGGTTCAAACATCACTTGTACAGGATGACAATTCCCTCCCTCAATTAGAAGATTTTATTTCTATTTGGACTGGATCTTCGATTTCATTAGTATAGGGTGTTCCCATGAAAGAAATTCCCTCTACCAAAGCAGATCAGCAACTGTTCTGCAATTTAAAGAATTGCTTGGGAGCACAGCTGGGTGGTGCAGTGGATAAAGCGCCAATCCTAGAGTCAGAAGGATGTGAGTTCAAACACTGCCTTAGACACTTGACATTAGCTGTGTGACTCTGGGCAAGTCACTTAACCCTAATGGCCTCACAAAAAAATTAAAGGATTGCTTGGGACACTGAAAGGCTAAGCAACTTGCCCATTTTAATATATCCACCATGTATCACAGTCTTCCTAATTCTGAAGCGGATTTTGTAGCAACTATACTGGGAAAGTAACAAACTCTGTCTGCCTCAGTTTCTCATCTGTATAGTGAAAATAGTAATAATAGTACCTGTCAAAGCACCAGCCCTGAAGTCAGGAGGATCTGAGTTCAAATCTGCTTTCAGATACTTAACATTTCCTAGCTGTGTGACCCTGGATAAATCACTTGACTCCAATTGCCTCAGCAAAAAAAATAGTAATAATAATAGCACCTGTCTCCCAGGGTTGCTGTGAGGATCAAATGAGATAATGATTGTAAAGTATTTAGCACAGTGCCTGGCACAAAGGAGGCACTATATAAATGTCAGCTATTATTATTATTATTATCATGCTATATAGTCACTCACCTATGTCATTCATATACACAAATGATCAGTAACACAAGTATATTCCATCAAATACAATTAACAAGTTTCACAAAAATACATTATTATCTCCCCAAGATATCTCAGACTCAACACCTCTTAATAAGTACTCATTATTCTTTCCCCACCAAAGTTACTCCCATTCCAAGTTTCCCCATTACCATTAAAGACAAAATCATTCTTATGACCTTCCACAATCTCAGTGTTGTTCTGGATTCCTTCCTCTGCCTCCTGCCACATATCTAAGCAGCTGTCCAGTTGTATCCATTACCTTCACATTGCTTCCACATCCTTCACATCTGATTCCTTCTCTTTACTCACATAGCCACCACATTTGCATAAGTTTTCATCCCTTCTCACTTGGACTATTGCAATCACTCCTTAATTGGTCTTCCTACTTCAAATTTCTCCTGCTCTAATCCATTCTCCACACACTCACCAAAGTAATTTTCCTAAAGCACAGGTCTGATCATGTTATCCTTCCTTAACATCAGTAGGTATAAGTACCAGGTCTATATGCCAAAGAAATTTAAAACAAAAAGGGAAGGGATCTATGTGTACAAAAATATTTATAGCAGTTCTTTTAGTAGTGACAAAGAACTGAAAATTAATAGAATGTCATCAATTGGGAAATGACTGAATAAGTTTTTATATATTTGATGCAATGGGAAACTATTGTGCTACAAAAAAAATTACAAGAAGAATGCTCTAAGAAAAACCTAGAAAAACTTACATGAACTTATATAAAGTGAAATGAGTGGAACCAAAATAACATTGCATGTAGTCACAGCAATATTATACAACGATCAACTGTGAATGACTTAGATCTTCTCAGCAATACAATGATCCAAGATAATTCTGAAGAATTTATAATGAAAAATGTTATTCATTTTCAGAAAAAGAACTGTTGGAGTCTAAGTATAAATCAAAACATATTTTTCTTTATTTTTCTTGAGTTTTTGTTTGCATTTTTACATGATTAATATGGAAATATATAATGTTTTTCCTGACTTCACATATATAATAATAAGGTAAGAGGAAGGGCTGAGAGGAAAGGAGAAATTTGGAGCTTAAAAAACTTTTAAAATAAATGTTAAATATTATTTTACATGTAATTGAGGAAAAATAAGATAGTAAATATTAAGTTGATAGACAGATGGATATAGATGGACAAATTCCAGTGGCTTACTGTTTGCCTCCTGGAGAAAATATAAACTCATTTGTCTGGTACCTACTTGGCTCCAACCTACCTTCCTCCACTCTCCAGTCCAACAGAACTGGCCATCCCACTGTTCCTGTCACACAATACAACTGGAAAGATCAAGAAACAGTCCCTTTTGGAGATGGTACATGAGCTGCATGTTAAATAAGGCTAACAACTCTAGAAGATGGATATAAGAAAGGGCTGTGCTCTAGCTATGGAGAGTCTTTGCAGAGATACCCAAGTGGGAGATAAAATGCTAACCTGGCAAAATGAAAAAGTTTAAAATGTAGTCACCATATCTCAATCAGTTGTGTGTTTCAACTACAACAATTTCTATATAAGCATGCATTTATATTTTTTGACAATTTGTTTCTATTTAGGATTCTACTTTAAAAAAAAAAAAAAGCTCTCTATAAAGCACAAAAGAGAAACATCCACTGAAACAGATCTGCTGTTCTCTCCTCCCCTTTTCTGCTTACTCACCTGCATGAGTTCATTGCTTTCAATTAGATTGTCCTCTAGCATCTCCTGAGTCAGTCTTCCCATTGTACTGTAGAATTCATCAGCTGTTTCACAGAATTCTATCTGTCTGTATTGAAAAAAAAAATAAGCTCTTTCTGAAGTTCTTGTCATGCAGGTAAATAAACATTACCATAATATACACATCGTGTCACTGTTCTCCATGAGAGCCAACAAACTACAATAATATATGAAATGAACAAAAATACTGGCCTGCAATTTCTCTTGTTCCCTTTTGATGCATTGTAAATTATGAGAAGTGACATTTTATATAAGGTTTGTAAAATGTATTATAACCCCAATTTCATTAGATCTTCACAACAATCCTGTGAAGTAGGTATTTCTAGAAGAATTATTATCCCCATTTTGCAAGTGAGGAAACTGAGGTTTGATGAGCCTGATTGGTTACTAAGGGTCAAAGATGGTATGCAAATCCATGAGAATGTAGGAATTAAAACATAGAAGAAGAGAAAAATGAAAACTCACTGTTCCAATGGCATACACAAGGGATCACAAAAGTCTTTGATGCAGTTATAATTGATACTTAAACTTTCATAGCTTAAAACTATATAAGACTTTTGGGATCAGTTGTATTTTTGTGGTTGTCTATAACTTGGTAGGACCTCATTAAAAGTAAAAGTTTCTTCATTCTCCTCAAAGAAGGCAGTTCTAGTGCAGTTTAAAATCTTCTCCTTCTTCCAAAAAGAAGAGAATTCCAAAAATAAGAAGATCTCAAAGGTATTTCTATTTCCAAAAGCTAGATTAATGATTTTAGTAGACTCTTTAGTAGAAGATGGAACTACTCATGTATCCTTATCAGCATATGTATTTTTAGGGGCAACTCTATTGTTTCTCTTAAGTCATCTATATATATTCATATTCAAACTCCTTATGACCAACAACACATCTTTTCAAGACAGGCAGAGAAAAAAGTGTGATGAAGAAAACAAACCCTTTGTGGATTTACCAAGCTTATTCTTCTAGTAAGTTGCAAGTTAGAGGGATACAAATTTAATAAAAATATACAAAAACATTTAAAATATATATTACTCTTAGCTGCAATTACATCTCTTGAACTTTATAGTAATGCTCATAAGCAGTCCTATTATATCTATATCAATAATATATATAATAATTTATATTCTTTATAGATATTTCAGGCTTAATAACATTTATTTTAACAATGAGTTATGACTAAATTAAGTACTTGTATGAGATCTTATCTTGAATGGCAATTGGAATAAAATTTATATTGCCTCTTTTTTTTCTCTTCTATCATTAACATCCAAATACGTAAGCAAGCATGAATGATTAAACGTATCCTATGCCGGTTTGCTATTTTAATTCCCTGCAACCTCTCCACTGGAGTTCACTCCTTTTCCTACCCCAATCAGCACCTACCACAGGATCTGGCAGATAGTAGACATCTAACAAACACACTTGACTGCCTGATTCTCTTGGTGTGCCAGGAAGGAGGATTAGCATTTTTTTTTTTTTCGCCTCAATGATGCTTCCAGAGCAGTCATAAACCACTATTTCTCAGAAACCTCTCTTTTGTCTTAAAATTCTTGCAATCTATTTATTCACTCCTCCAGGTCACTCCCCTAACTTTCTCAATGATTTTACCAATAGACTTTCTCTCTATCTCATTCCTGGATAATACCCTAGTAGACCTGATCATTCATGTTGATGACCACCCCACAATTATATATAGTTCCTCAATTACAATGACTTTATTCTCCACCTCATTTTAGCCATGTACTTAGACCTTACAATTTCATGAAATAATCCCCAATGAAAAATCCCCATTTCCAAATGCCACTGTCTAATCATAATCTTATACCCTGTACCTCTTTCACTCATACTAAAGCAGCTTTTTCTATCATTGAGACTTCTAGTCCCCATCCCATTATCCAAATCAATCTTTCTTGTTCTGGCTTCACTTACTTCCATATCCATTATTGATTCTAAATCCATTTTGGTGATTCACTATCTACTATTCTAGGATCCTTCACTTTCTATTCTGGCTGACTGTGCTTTAGTGGCCATCCACATCTGATTTCTCTAATTCTGCTCTTACAGCACCAAATGTCACTTAAGAAAGCCACAAAATTAAACCAAGTTTATACAGCATTCCTTATACCCTACTTTTACTGGCTCCTCCTATCATTCCTTACAACTGTTGCAAACTTTTCATTCTCCTCAAATCATCAAATATGCCCTCACTGGGATTTAGAATAGATGATTTAGCCTAATACTCCACTAAGAATCTTGAGATCATCCAGTTGTACTCTTTCAACAACCTTTTACTACTCTCCCCCCAATTTTTTTTATTTTTTAATTAAAGCTTTTTTTTTATTTTCAAAACATATGCATGGATAATTTTTCAACATTGACCCCTGCAAAATCTTGTATTCTAATTCCCCCCTTTTCCCCATCCCCTCTCCTAGATGACTTGCCCCAATTTTTAAACCTCATTAGTTATTTTCCTTCTTTCCTCTAATCAAAGGAGATGATTCTACCCCTTATTAAGGCTAATTCAAAACCATTACTCCATTCCTTTTCTCTTTCTTCCATTTTCTCTTTCTTCCTCTAAAACTTGCTCCAAAAATCATGCCCCCTTCCTTAAATATTTTCAGTCTTTCCTCTAACTTTTTCCCTTTCCATATATTTAAAACTACTTCAGGTTCCCAGTACTTAAAAAACCTACCCTTAATCCTTCCAACCCTTCTTTCTTGGGGGGAAAAATAAAATTGTCCTTAAGAAATGTTTTTGTTTCCTTATCAGTTACAATCTCCTTAAACTTTTATTATTAAATCTCTGCATCTCTCCCATTCTATTGAAATTATTCTCTGAAAGGTCACCAAAAATCCCTCTAAATGTCAAATATAATTTTTCAGGCCTCCTCTCCTCACCCACTCTCTGCATCTTTTCACATGGTCAACAATCTCCTCATATTCAAAAACCTCTCTTCCTTTGATTTAAAATTCTTTTTGTTCTCTTAATCCCTTCCTTTGTCCCCTTTGATATTTTTTTATCTCCTGATATTTTAATATGAAGTGTTTTCCTAGGTTCTGTCTTAAGCTTTTTTCACTTTTCTCTATACTTTCTTCCTAAGAAATCTCACTCCTAGAGCTTCAACTTCTACCTTAAAGACTAAAATCTATATTATATAATCTTGACCTCTCTTCTCGGCCACAAACTCAGACTCATATTTTCAGCTATCTATGTAGGACACTTCTGCCTCCATATCAACCAGAACCTCAAACTCACCAAGGCCAAAGTAGTCCCTCTTATCTTTTTGACTTTTTTTATTCATTTATTAGTGATATTACCATTCATTTAGTTTAAGTTTGAAACTTTGGAGTTCTCTCTTTTTCCTTTCACTTCAGAGTTACCTCCAAACTATGGATCTTCTATAATTTTTCTCTAATCCATATTTTCCTTTTCTATTCCCTTTCTATTCTATGCTACCATCCTTTACCATCTCCCCTCTTTAATCTAACTTTCATACTGTTTCCAAACTTAATGTCGCTCTTCTAATCAAATAATTTTACTAGTTTTCATTGTTTCAAAATTCTCTACCTGGTATTCAATGTCCTTCATAAACTACTCCTCTACCTTTCCAATTTTATCTTATCTATTCCTTCCCACAAATTTTACCCACCAAATAAACTAGACTACTTTGTACCTCCTAAACAAATACTGTTTCCCTGCTTTCTTGTATTTGCTTACATTATTTCCTAGGTATTTATCCCTTTCTATCCATTTTTGAAAGTCCAAATCAAATGCTACATACTCCATGAAACCTATCCTGAGTCCCTCCCCCAACTAGGTAGCAATGGCCATTCCCCACCCACCCTTCAGGACATCACAAAGTACTTTGATTTATACTTTTAAGTGCAGTTATTATATACTACTTTGCATCTGTATTTATTCAGGCAATTGGAAATTAACTGAAAATTTTTTTTAATAGGAACTAGGCAAATTACACTGACACTAATTATAATTATTTTATCTAAAAGTTTAATCAATGGAACTGAATTGCCACAAAAGGACACTAAAAAAGCCTCAAAAGCCACTTTGTCAGAAAACTCTGAATTATGTGCCAAATAAAAAGACAACTGCCAAAGAACACTGGGTTAAAAAACTTATTTGTGAAATCTGACAAAGAAGGATGATGAGCAATTATAAGCAATATTGTTTCATAAAGAAATGAGAAGCAATGGTGTGTAAAGTCACACTATAAAGAAAGCTTGGCAAGATATCCAAATAAATAAAGCTATCCCAAGAATATTTAAGGGAAAAAATGTTAGGAGGAATAAAAACTAAATAAAAATTGCAAAATTGCAAAAATCATTATAACTATTTTCTCCATCAAGGACAATATAACCACCACAATTAGACCCTAACACAACTATTAGATTCCTTAATTAGATAAGGCAGAAATAGCACTAATGGGACCAAAATTGAGGAAAAACTATATTAGATTAAGTTTATAAAGAGAAAAGAGCTGTGCTGGAGGCAACATAATTATTAAGTCATTGGGAGACCAATATACAAGTTATTTAAAGGAGGCATAGATACCAAACATATGGACAAAAACAGACCTTATTAACACCAAAAAAAAAAAAAAAAAGTGATAGAACATAAATAAATAACTACCAACTTATGTCACTCTCCCATCCATACACAACCTCTAGGAAACTTATATTTTTATAAATAGAAGACATCTTTCATTAAGTTATTAATAGGGAAAAATAGGCTTTCACAAGGAATATTCAACAATGGATTGCATAATCAACTAAAATGTGTAGGATATGGAATCCTGTTATGCTAATTGTTACTTATGAAAAAGCACTTTATTGAACAGAACAAAATGCTGCTCTACAAGAGATTTTACAACAAAGTATCATCATTCAAGTTTCTTTGGAAGATGTAACAATAGAAAAATCCAGTTTAAGGATTCTCTGCCAAACATGGGGAAGCATAATATTCAGAAATGTATATTCTCCAAGTCAAAGGAGGAGCTTCTCTGTGGATAGGGAGACATTCCAGGTCCTTCTCTTTGCAATATTCTATTATGCTGATAGTATCAAGTCCCAGATCATTACCGTACCTCCTGGAGAAGCTGTTTGGGGTTTGATGGCTCAGAACAATGAGTAAGTGAGGTTTGGGCTAGGATCTATTATTGGCCGATCAATGAAAGCTAGAGAGTTTTGGGTCTAAAGGCATAGCCCAGGGGCTCCATTTAAATCATAATGGGTCTAGCTTTCCAAAGCTATATTTCAGGATATCATAAATGAAAATTATATAAGAGGAAAAAGTTAATTGTCCCAATTGTTCAGGGAGAAAGGTGATAGAATAAATAAGTAGGTAAGAATCTTTGTGAACTATAAATTTATATTCCTTTAGACATAGCACCCCCATGTAATGAAGAGGAAAAAGAGGAGGAAAGACAGATTGGAGTTAGGAGAAACTTGAGGCAGAATTACCAGCCAGAAAGCTATTGCAGTAGTATAGATATAAAGCATTTTCCCCTTTTGAATGTGGAATATCTTATTTGTGAATAATGGAAGACTTGAGAGAAAACAATCTCTCAGTGCAAAATACTGAGAGCTTGAGAGCTGATACTAAGAAAGTACTAATCTGAAAGGTAAATGTGGTTGAAATATCTTACTCCCAAGTAACTTATTTTTATATGACTGTTATATGGATCTTGAGGATGATAATTAGGAATCCTTGATAACTAGAACTTTTTGGCAACTAAAGAACTCTATCAAGAACATGTCCAACAGAAATGTGAATTTTGGTTTCTCACCTTAAGGTCAAGTTGAATCATCATACACAATTAAATCTTGCTTTAGGGCAAGAGTCCATCAGTGATCAAAGAAATAGAAGTCAAGAAAAGAGGAAGAAGGCAGAAATAGAGAGAAAAAAGACAAGAGAATAGTCTTCAACAACAGAGACTAGCAAAGGGGAGGAAAACAGTGCTGAAAACTGATCTGTTTGGAAGATAATTTCACTGTTCAAAAGGGCTGATTGTAGAAAAGAGGTATCCTTTGCTGTCCTAAATGCTGGCTAGGGAAACTACAGGCAAAGCTCCTGACTCTTTATTGCCTCCTATGGCATAAGTCCCTTGGTAGTCCAGTGAGTAGACTTGAAAAGATCTAAAGATGGTAGATTTATGAGAAGGGTTTTGTTGAAAGAGTGAAGATTAGAATTGTTTTGGTTTTTGTATTTCTTTATATCCCTCATGGCTTCACGTCCTGGGACAGAGTAGGTACTTGATAAATGCTTATTGACTTGTCTTGATGACTTCAGAGCCTTCCCAAGGGAACAGATCTTAAAAGCTTTGAAATCCCTAGATTTAAGATCTTTGCTTTCACTAAAAGAGCTTAGAACTGTTTCAAAGTCCTAAGAGAGCAAAAAGATACAGAAGAGGAACAACTCCACCCATCACTTGCTAAATTGTTGGCATAGGCTATTATATAAGGAAATCAAGGACCATTTAGGATTATAATCCAGAGCTATTATTTATGTTGGATACAGGAGTTTCCCTATTCATGCTAGATTTCTACCTAGCCCACTCTGTATGCCCACTCCTCTCCATAGATACTATATGCACCTAAGAGAGAATATGACTTATGTTTATGGGTGGACTATTTTTTATCATTATTTTTTTATTTTTGCCTTTTAAAATCTCATAACTAATGACTACATCACCATAACTAATGGTGTCAACTTGACTAAATGGTACTATTATTTGTTTAAATGAAAAGAACACTGGGATCAGGAGCTACAGCTATCTATATGTAGATTTATGTAGATTCCCTCACATTAAGACTATCACTTAGAACCCTGATAATTGAGTTATAGCCACCTCCTCTGCAAACCCTTGTCTTACTAACATAGGTAAAGTTGATGTAGGTAAATCAAAGTAGAGTGAGCATCCCTGGAAAAGAAAACATATCATGTCATTTAAATTTGGGCCAGACAGTACAGCTGGACAAGTGGATGGGCTAGAATGTATTAGGAAAATTGCAAAGCTCCTTTAATGACCTCTAAGTTCCTCATAAAAACAATGGTTCATCTTTTCAACCCCAAAATTTTAACACAGAATGCAACTACCTTCCAAGAATCAAGTTAATATTATACAAATGGCAATGGAAAAGCAAGAGGTACTGGTGAACAGGCTGCAACATACAACCAATTTAAAAGACCAAAGAGACAGGGCTAAGAGCTATCATCAAGGAACTGTATGCTAGGTAGAAAGAGAAAATGAATGGGCACATGAGAACAGGAGATAAGAGGTAGATAGTCGAGCTCCACTGTTGGCCATGCAATGTCAAGAAAAAGTAAGGGATTTAGACTTGAGATTTCATTGGTATAGGGAACTCCCAGAGAGGAAATTTTCTCTACCAAAAAAAAAAAAATTGTAACTGTTCTGTAATTTATACATTCAGAGAGTTGCCTGGGAATGGGGACTGCGAGGTTAAGTGACTTATCCAAGGTCACATAGACAGGATATATCAAAGATAACATTTGAACTTAGGTCTTTCTGACTCCAAGGCTTGTCTTCTATCCTCAATAGTATACTGTCTCTCTCATGATTCAAATAAATATGAAAAAAAATACATTGGACTAAGAGGTTAACAGAACTATCTTATTTCAAATTAAAATACCTCTGAGGCTTAGGTTTATATTCAATTATTCAGCCTCATTGAGGATCATTTGGCTGGAAAAGTATATAATTGGAGAAAGGGTACATATTAGGAGAAAATGAAAAAGTAAATCAATACCACTGCTAAATCTCATATGGGTAAGCCAATACACTCAGCTGAAAGAAATGTTATATTCTGAAACAAAGGCAACAGGAAAATCAGGCTTTTTTAAAATGTAAAACAAGAAATTCAAGTATATAGAAGAAATATCAGGTGAGTATTTGACCCACCTTCTGTTTTCAGGTACATAAAATATTATTTCTTTATAGATGAAATAAGAAGTAAATGGCTTCTGCAAGCTCAACAGCTATGGGGAAGAGGAGAGAGGAGGATGAAATGACAGATATGCTGATTTCTAGTGCAATGCTGTTTGCACTACAAAATCCTGAATTGGTAGGTGATAGATGATGTTTTTTTCTTGCTCCTTCCCCACAAATAATGTTCCAAATATAGTAAGAAAAAAAGCTTATCTAGACAATTTAGCAAAATCAACCAACCAACATAATGACCATATCTAACATCCAACAGTATGTATAATTGGAATTCAGACAGAATTTCCACAATCTTAACTGATATACAACAAAGTAATGCATGATGGAAGTCTTTATTTTTAATCAAAGAATAAGTGGGCACATAAAATGAGAAGATGATCAGATTGGATCTCTTTCAAAGCTATATCTAAGGGGAAAATTTTTAAAGATACAAGTGAAAAGGGTGATCATAAAAGATAAATCAAACATTCTGGTTACACAAAATTGAAAAGCTTTTTCAAAAACAATCACTATAAACTAAAACAACTAGAGAAGCTGTGAATTGAAGAGGAAAATATTTGCATCAGATATTTCTGATAAAGGTCTAATAACCAAAATATGTAGGGAGCTAACATAAATAAATAAGACTAAGAACCATTCCTTGAAGAATATAAAGATAACAAACTATGAATTACCATATGAAAGACTGCTTCAAATTACTAATAATTAGAGAAAGGCAAATCAAGACAACACTGGGGTTTCATTTGACACCCAGTTAATTAGCAAGGATGATAAAAGTAGATTAACTTTTACTAATCAACACTAGAGTGAAATAAGCACATTAATACATTATAGGTAGAGTTATGAAACAATCCAACTATTCTGGAAAATAATGTGGAAAGATGTTTTGAACAACTAAGTAACTAAATAGTGAGAATACTGGAATTGCAGTTGCTGAACTGGAGTTGGTAAACCAAGAGTTCAATTTTTGCCTGAGACACTTACTAGCAAGCTGTAAATCATTGTTACCTAGGAAGTTATTTTATTCATTTGTAAAATAGGCTAATAATAGCATCTACCTCATTGAGTTGTTGAGAGAATCAAATGAAACAATATGTGGAAAGAACTTTGAAAACTTTAAAGTGATGTCTAAATGCTAGTTATTAGCTATGCCCAGAAAAATAACTCTGGGAGATAACTAAAAACCATTACATTAAATTCCCAATCCCTATATTTATGCACACATGCATTTTTGATTTCCTTCACAAGCTAATTGTACAATAATTCAGAGTCTGATTCTTTTTGTACAGCAAAATAATGTTTTGGTCATGTATACTTATTGTGTATCTAAGTTATATTTTAATATATTTAACATCTACTGGTCATCCTGCCATCTAGGGGAGGGGGTGGGGGGGAGGGTAAGAGGTGAAAAATTGGAACAAGAGGTTTGGCAATTGTTAATGCTGTAAAGTTACCCATGTATATATCCTGTAAATAAAAGGCTATTAAATTAAAAAATAAATAAATAAATACATGCTAGTTATTATTAAAATGTTTAAATGTCTAAGATTTATTTCTATGCCCTTTGTTTCAGAGATTTCACTGTTAGGATTGTACCTATAGAGGTGTCAAAGACAGAAAAAAAAAGTCTCATCAAATATTCAAAGCAATATTTGTGGTAGCAAAGAATTGGAAACAAAGTAGGTGACTAAACAAATCTTAGCACATGAATGTAATGGAGTATTATAGAATTATAAGAAATTATTGTTGACTACAAAAGTCTATTTCCTCCTCAGTGCAACTTAGTCTTGAATGTCAATATTTGTCAATTCTTCATCATATGAGAATGGAAAACAGGGATAGGAATAGAATATCAAATCTAGAAGGAACATTAGAGATAGTCTAATCCAAAATAATCATTTTACAAGTGATATCAGGGACTGTGTCTTATCTTAATTTTGCCAAATGAGTAATATGTTTACATTTAACCTAAAATACCACATTATCCAAAAATTACCCTTCCTCTACTTTTCCATAATGTAGAATATTGAGAATCAGAGTCTGTCAAAAGCTAGTTGGAAGAGAGGAGAATTCTGGAGGCCCGCATAATCCATTAAAAATATAACCAGCTCTGAATAATCAATTGATTGCATCTAGGATTTCTGGGGGTTAAGGCCAATGATTAAGGTACAGACCTTCTTTCATATTTCATGTGTCTACTTATCACTAACAAATTATAGCATAAGTATGATTTAAATCTCTTGATCTCTATTACAAAGCAAAACAAAAAAATACTCACTCTCCTAATTTTGCCCAGATTGCCAGGGATACCCTTAATATGATTTCAGAACCTTCAAAGAAGACAGAATCCCATATCTTTAAAACTGTATGATTAGGCAGGCATGTGGCAAAGAGGGTCAGGAACCACTGCATGGTGAAGACATTTGTTAGTGGAGGCTCATATCCACCTGGAAGAAAACAAATACATTGAGTCTCTTTTGGTTGGATGGTTTAAAGAATATCCAGATACATGTACTTTCCATATCTCTGTCTCTTTCCAAAGTTGTCAAATTTTCTTGCTTCTTCCAAATTTCTAAAATGGAATCACAAAATCATGGAAAATAGTTCCTATTTTATGTATGAAACCTTTCTCAATTGTAGCCTAAAAAACTAAGTTTCTTTTACCAGATTCCCTCCAAATCAAAATGGAAAATCAAATGACCCAGAAGCAAAAGTTTAGGTGATACCAAATAACCATCGTGAATATATATGTCTCTGTATATGTATATGTCCATATATATGGGTATAAATAAATACATGTGTGTATATATTCCTTGGAATTATTTTTTAATTCTAAAATTTTCCTCCAGATTTTAATCTAAAACATAGATGTCCTGTTTTTAATCATATTCTAAAATGAACAAAGTTTAAGTTGTTATTGCTGTTTTAAAATTCCAACTCTCTTCCTTTTGGCATCCTGTGGCATAAAGGCAGGGCTATCAGTGAGTTGAAGGATTTGTGAATGCAGATATGCATGATAGTTGCCAACTCTCCTGGCAGATAACTGATTTTGCTGTTGGCACTTGTATCATGAATTGTTGGTGAAGGCCAGATAGTGCTGCTTTTCAAATTAAAATAATCTATCTTTGCTTGATGGACTTCCTTCACAAATTGTCTTGTTTCTGACTAAAGGAGAAATCAGAAAGTCTCTTTCAAATCAAGGTTGATTCCAAGATCCACAATTAAATGAAAATAAACATAGCATGAATTGATTACCTGCAGTTAAGAGAAAGAGGTATTTCAATTCCAAGCCATTTCCACTGTAACTTGATAGAAAAATAAATTGTTATCTCTTCAGCTTTTGTTTTTTTCGCATTGTTTTTTTTTTTTCTTCAGTTGTGTCTAATTCTTCATGACCCCGTGGATTTGCCCAGGGTCCCACAGCTAGCAAGTGTCTGAGGTCATATTTGAACTCAGTCTTCCCAACCCCAGGACCAGAGTTCTATCCACTGAACTATTTATCTACCTCACATACAAAACAGCAGTTCATATTGAATGAAAATTAATAAAAACTACTCCAAGTCTGGTGTCAATTTGTACACCAAGAAAAAGTTTCACAATTAATAAAAGATGAATTTAATAGACATATCATTGAAATGGTGAGGTCGATGAAAACCATTATTTCTCAGATTTGCTGCTTTGTTTTTTTTCTAACACTGAAAATGTGTTGCACTAAATCATCTACACCATTTCATCTCCATTTGTGAGTTTGTTATTTAAAATTCATTCAACAATATCATTAAATACCCATTATTGCACCAGGCATTAAGGTACACAGACAAAAATAAAAATAGTACTTACCCTCAAGGAGTTTACATTCTACTGAAAAATGCAATATATAGATAAAATAACAAATAAAGGATAATTTAAGGTTAGAGTGAAATTTGTCCCTCCCTCCCCCCACATTCCCACCAAAGGTTCAGGAAGGGCAGTCATTCTAATAAACCTAGCCAATTTAATCAGAGGGACAAGTCATTTGACATATCATGATATTGACCTTTACCTCCTCCTTCCCTATTTGAAGCTCTCTGAAGAGTATCCAGGTGCTGAGATAATTCAGGAAGTTTCATTCTCAAGAGATCTCTGAAGACTGCCATATCCACAGACAATGCCCGGAGATTATTAACAAAGTAGCTTTCTGGAAGTACCTTATCAATGAGGTAAATCATGATCTGAAGAACAAATAAAAAAAGAATCTGATTATATAATATCCTAGCTTCTTTTCCTGCTAGAAAAAATGAAAATATTCCAGGTAGCAATGGTAACACTAGCCAAAGTTATATATCCCTCTGTGGATGATACTTCAACTCCAAATGCTCACATTTTCCGAGGATGATTTACATATGCAATAATTAGAGAAGAACAAAATTATTCAGATAATTAAAATCAAACTAGTGTACTTCTCTCTCAGCTTTTTATACAGGCCACTGAATCTGAACACATGAAAATTAGCTACAAATTTTAAAACCTTGTGCTCCCCTTTGACCAAAGGAAAGGATCACATCTTCTCCTCCCACTAGCCCTTGAAGAAAGTTCACTTTTTTTCTGATACTATCTACCAAAACAGAATTTCAATATTTACATACCCATCTTATAAGAAACTCTGAATTTTAGTGCCAATGTGCATAGCTATTTCTCCTTTGATATAGTATAAAACAGGGATTTACCTTTGTAGGTAAACAATTTGGTGTTTCTAGGGTTTAATCAAAGTGAACAGACTTTCTGAATATCTTTTTTTAAAATCTGAACTTTATCAAGACAAGATACAGACTTTGAAACACTCTCCATTATATTTCCAAGACATAAGCAATTTCCAGCAAGCCCTAGCAGAAACCCTTGGTACTATATAATTTTGCCTTTTCTGTCACTTATTGTTTCCTTTGCTTCATTGTGGAAGCATGAGCTCAGCTCTTTAAGAGGCTGCTTCAGTCTCAGAGTTAGAAAAAAAAATCACCAAGGCTGTTCCTACATTAGGGAAAGTAAATGCTTATCTATACATTATGATTTATCAAATATAAAAATATAGAATGAGTTTTTTTTTTAAAAGGATGTTACAAAGAGCTTTCCACTTATTATCTCATTTGATCCTCACACCTTTTGAAAATTATACAGGTATGTACAGATAAGGAAACAGGTTCAAAGAAACAAACTTCATGCTGCATATTTTATGTTATGAGACATAGGGTTTCACGCAATTCTGTTTTCCCTTAAAAACAAACAGATACACCAACTTGCCAAGAGACTAAATTCTTTTTTTTATAAGTGATATTATCTTCACATTGAATTAACAATAAACATAAAATATATTTCAAAGTTTTCAGTATATCACAAAAGATAGAAATCAAAATTCTTTACAAAAGTACCTTTGTTTTCTCTTAATAGTATCTAAATTTGCCTTTTCCTTCATTAACTCATTTTACAAAGGAGAAAACTCATATACAAGGCAAAAAGGATTGTTAAGCCCAGGTCATACAGTTAGTATTTTGAGATCATATTTGAACTCGGGTTTTTTGACTCCAAGACTGGTACTTTATCTATCACACCACCTAACTGTCAAGAGACTAAATTCTTATCATTGGAGTGACTATTTTTAATACAGCAAGTGGGAAAGAGAAGTGGCATGGTAAAATATACATGTACCCTTGAAAATAGAAAAACAGACATTGGAAAGGTCTGTTATTTAGCATTTTCCATTAGAACAGAGTAAGCCATTATAGAAAATTACTGTCACCCTGAAAGAGATAAGAACACATGTCCCTAATGATATGAAATGATGGAAAAGTAAATTTCAGCGGAGGAAAGATGGCAGTGAAAAGCTGTGGCTAGCTGGATTAAACCTAGAATGACTTGGAGGAAACCAGCCTAAGTGAGGTCATCCTGCAGAGAATCTAGGATCTAGAAGGGGAGGAAGGATGGTAGGACAAGAAGATCAGACCCAATTGATGGACTCCAGGGAAGTCATTGGATGAGACAGATAAACATTGACTAGAATCATTCCTGAACATTACAAAAAACTTTTTAATACATAGAACTTAAAGAATCATCCATTTAGAGCTCAATGGATCTTAGAGATAATCTAGTCCAATCCTCTCATTTTACAGATGAGAAAACTGAGAATTAGAGAGATTAAATAATTGGCGCAAGATCAAGGTTTCCCTTCAGAGATAGTATTTTAACTGAGATGTCCCTGATTTCAGGAAGACTCATCTTTCTGAGTTAAAATGGGACTTCAGACACTTACTAGCTGTGTGACCCCGGGCAAGTCACATAATCCTATTTGCCTCAGTTTCCTCACCTGTAAAATGAGAAGAAAATAGCAAACCCCTCCAGTATCTTTGCCGAGAAAACCCTAAATGGGGTTACAAAAAAATCAGACACAATTGAAAATGATAGTTTCAAGACCAATTATATTTATTATATCATACTTCCTTTCATTCTTTCTGCCCTCTAAACAGTACCTTCCATGCTAAGTGCTGAGTCTGTGTGAGTTTAGATTTATACTTTATAGGAAAAAAAAAGACTTGAGTTCAAGTTTTAGTCCTCTAACACCTACCAGCTGTGTTACCTTGGACAAGGCACTTCAGTCAGAGAATTTAATGAGTCTATCCCCATTAAGTCTCAAAGGAGATGCTGAATTGCACTGGTAGAGAGAGAGAGAGAGTTTCCTTATCAAGAATTCCTTATACCAATGACTCACAGATCTAGTTTATAACCAAAACATATATATGTGTGTGTGTATATACATATAGTGTGTATGTGTGTGTACATATACATATATGAAATTTAAGATTTTGTTCTGTTTACCAATTTGACTTTTCTAACTCATAATAAAATGGAATTTCTTACTTAAATATCTTAAGATGCAAAATGATGACAACTTTAGAAGTACCACATTTAATTAGCATACTTAACTGTCATACCAAACCTGAAAGTCTTGATATATGAACTGAGATATCAATGTTAGTTGAAAATTGTTATGAAGGAAATTGATCTCAATTGTTCCTAGCATTTATGCCAAAAATAAACAGTACCACAAAACTGAACTCTTGCACCCACAGCTGGAAAAAAAAATTGACACTCATCCAATAAAGTTACCTTTACCTGGAAACTGCTATAAGAAGATAATAAATATTTTAAAGGCAAATTAGCATTTGTCAAAAATCTAAAGTCATCTACTTTTTTCCCTTCAGAAGTGTTATTGCAAGAATAATTTCCAAATTATATATTAAATCTCTAATCACAAGGTCCATATAGACCTAAGGACTTACTTAAAACATTTTCTTTCAGTATGTGTCATATATTTCCTTTGGGGGAAAAAATTAACAATATATTCACTTTCTCAAACTTATCAAGTTCATCTCTACATCTGTGAATTTTGTTCTTCAAATAATAGAATCACAAGTTTAGAACTATAAAGAATCTTAGTAATCAACTAATTCAACCTCTTCTTTTTACAAATAAGGAAGCTAAGTCACAGCAAAGTTAAGTGAATTTTGCAAAGGCTTATAGCTAGTCTATGAACTCAGGTGCTCTGATTCCATTCTGACATTTTCCCACCTGCACCAATAGTTCATAAAATTATTGGAACCAGAAATGTGTTGGTTCAACAATAGGTTCTCTGAAAAAATTCACAAACACTTGTGACACACTTTTAAGTTTAATCTATATCATTAACATCTTTTCCATCACCTAGACAATCAACAAAACAGTAAGTCAAGTTCCAATTTATTGCCTTTGCAGATTTCCAAGGTATAAATGGTCATACTGAAAATTTAACAATTCTTTCCAATTTGAGTAAGCTCTAGCACTCTTCTGATTGAAACATAGTTTCTTATATTTTTTCCCTATTGCAACTTATGTTCTGCTTTCTCTTACCCTGAGATATGCTATTTTGCCTTGTTCTAAAAAGGCAACTCTCATTTTGCAGGCACAGAAATATAGCTATAAATTGATTAATATTGATAAACAAAAGAGGATCGGAATAAGCATAACTGCTTCTAAATTAAAATGTTTTAAATTTGAATATCTGACTTGTCACTGTTCCATTTTTTAAATAAGTAAATTACTTCTAGATTCTTTCCTTGAGTAGAGAAAACAAAATGTTTTACTCACGAGACCTGAATATAGACTTAAATATTATAGTCAATTGTTAACACTAATATGCCATGTATGATGCTAGCAGAAATATGTGTGATTGAATAATAATTATAACAGAAAAGATCATTCAGCTATTAGCTTCTATAGAATTGAGCTATTATTCCAAGTAACTATATTTTTTAAGTAAGCACCCCTTATCTAATAAAAAGCAAATGTTAAAATTTGAAGACTCTTAAAAGATTTGATCATTCATTAGCAAACCCACAGTAGTATAAACAAATAGATGAATCAATGACTGAATAAATAAATGAACAAGAAAATAAATAAATCAGATAACAGCCATCTCTACATCTAAAGTTTTTCACTTTTCATGAACAAACTACACTGCAAACAAAATACTAAACATCAATACACCTAAATTGCTAAAGTTAACTTCTTTGCTGTTACCAAAGAAC
Organism: Sarcophilus harrisii; assembly: GCF_902635505.1. Lineage (NCBI taxonomy): Eukaryota > Metazoa > Chordata > Mammalia > Dasyuromorphia > Dasyuridae > Sarcophilus > Sarcophilus harrisii. The sequence continues at coordinate 74,534,390 of NC_045430.1, forward strand.
TTCTCAAAATCTTCCCAGTGTTCTCTCGAATAAATATATTTGGTTTTCAATAACTAAAAAAAATGTTTTTAACGTTGCAAGATTTTTCTTCTCTACATAAAATACAAGAATTCATTTCCAAGACATTTTGTAGACAAACTCAACCCTTTCACCTATCTGGGAAGAGAGAAAAAAATCACATAAAAGGTTCTAGGAAATTCAACTGGATTTTGTCATTGATTACTTTTCTAGTCTCTCAAGGATGAATTTCCCCACAGACAGATAAGACTCACTTTCAATGCATCCCCTTCATTGCCTTCCATTACTTCTAGGATGAGTGCAGCCAGGATGTTAAAACCTTGGCAATATCCAACAGACTTGTTCCATCGGGCATAGGCCAGCAGAACTCTCTTTAACACAACTCTATCTTGCTCTGCCTCTTGGCCACAGTATGAGCTGCAGCCTGTTCGGTGAAGATCCTAAAAGAAAGAGGGAAAGGTTGGAAGGAGAAAACAGGGTAGACAATTTAATATAATCTTATAAAAAGTTTTCCCAAAAGTTGTTAGTCTGTCAAAATGTTTACCAAATTATTCAACTGTGGTCTACTACTTCCACATTTAGCAGGATTTCAGCAATGAGACAGACAGACAGATAGATAGATAGATACTTTATACAAAAAAATGGTGAGATTACTGTGGGCTCTATTTCACTTTTATAGTCTGATTTCATTCAGGCATTATCTAATTTCTTTTGGCATATGTATTTATACATAACTTTTACACATTAGAATTAGTGACTTTTCCTCTTAATTTAAAAAAAAATGAGTTTGATGTTAACAAACATGACCATTTCCATTACAAAGAACAGGACTAGAAAACTGAATGTAAAACCATGATTCTTAGGAATAGTTTGGTTTTATTTTTAAGTGAGCAATAAATGTAATATGGTAGTAGCTACACTGTCTATTTATTCATGTCCCCTTCTGAACCTCCTTTTCCTCCAGTTTATTTTTTAAAATTATTCATTGATGTTCTTTTTTTCTGAATTTTGGGGATTTTTTGAAGGGGTTGGCTACTACTGTCATTATCCCTCCATTGTACTTTTTGCCTATGTTCTCTCTTTCATCACCAACAAATAAAAGTCCTCCTTGGAACTAACAGGCATATTCAAGCAAATCAAATCTACACATTGGATGTATCATTTTTAATAGACTCATCCATTCTTTCTATGATTTATTCCTTGATCCCCACATCATCTTTCATATCAAATTGTTTGGTCTTCACTTAATCTTGAATCTTCTCTTCAAATGCTTTTTTGTTATTTATAATTTTAAATTTGTTGTAGTGTCAGTAAAGAAGGTATTTAACATTTCTGCTTTTCTGTATTTGTTTATAGGGATTTCATTTACTAGAAATCAAGTCAGTTTTTATAAAAGTACTATTAACAGCTGTCAAATAACCATACTTCTTTCTATTCCCCTTAATTAAACAACTTGTCTAAAATTCTATTCACTGGTTTCTCATTAGGTTGTTATTGGATTTCTCTTATTCTGAATAATATACATTGGCATCTGCAATAATTCTCTGTTTATTTCTTCCTTTAATTCATTAAGTTTTCCTCCAAACTGACAAATGGTATGCCATTGGTTTGTGTTTATTAAAAATGGATACTATTTAATTACTCAAGATGCCTTTAAGTATAATGTATTTTCTCTTCTTTTCTCTTTTAACGAGATCTGCTGTAACTGTTAGTTTGCCTGAGATCATGATCGCTACCTTGTGAGTTTATTTTTTAAAGTCAATCAAAGCATATCTGCTTCAGATGCTCATCTTAATTCAGTAACACTAGAAATAAGCTAGAACCAAGGGTAACTACTCAGAATGTTCAGATACAGGTACTACCTTATTCTGATCTATGGAGGCTAACACTGTCCCTGACTGCTGCCCAGGCAGGTAAGGGATGAGATTCTTATGATTTCATGCCCAAATTACTTGCTGCTTCCTCTGGTATATCCCAATTCAAAGGGGCTTCAGGCTTCCCTTCCTTCAGTATTACTATGATAAGAATTAGAAGAACAAATGAATGAAAAAGAATTTCTTAAGAACTATGTGCAAATCACTTTTCTAAATACTAGACATACAAATAGAAAATGAAGGTGATACCAAGAGTTCATATTCTTGAAACAATATATAGAAGGCTTAGTCATCTGGAAAGGCCCAATGGCTCTGATGGTACAGCAGCAAAGTGAAGAATAATGTACATAAAATCCTATCTCTTTCTAATGTTGAAGCATGTCAAGGAGTTTGGGAGCAGTTTTCTTTTCTGCTACTTGGGCAATACCTGACATACAGTAGGCACTTAAAAATCTTTGGTGATTGATTGATCAGAGGGAGCAGCAGTACCTACAGAGACAGTTGCCAGGACAGTATCTACAAGAATTCCTCTCTTAAAAAGTGGGTTTGAGGACTAAGTTGAAAAAAAAGACCAAAGATCTGAAAAGTATTGCTATGATTAAGGTTCTTTGGATTGCCTGCCAGTCACTGGCAGTTCGCTGACGGGTGGTGGTGATGGTAGTGGGGGTGGTAATGGCCAAAATGTTAAGCCCCAATTTTATAGCAATTGATACTTTCTGAAGAATGGCTATAAAAGGAGGATAGTCGGAATGAAAGCAGGGTAAGTAGTCTTTGATACAGATATTGATCCATATATTTTTACTGCTATGTTTTTTTTTGGGGGGGGGGAATGGATAGGATAGATATTAACATTTTTTCCTTTGTACTAAATGCATACTAAAGTTAGGTACCAGTCCTCCAAATAAGTACTTTTTTTTAAAAGGCCATAATAATAGGATGCAAAATGGAATTTTCATGTAAGGTCCCCTCTTGAGGAGAAAGGAGCATTATTTTCATTACCACTTAAGCACAGATGAAAAAAATATTTGCTTCACTTTTAATTTTTAACAAAGGTAATATCTGATTGTTTCTAAGTAGAGAGGGTGTTTTCATGAAATTATTTTAAAATGGGACAGTTTTTTAATGGTGCAGTTGACAGAGTGCTGAGTCTGCATACATTCTAGCACCAAAATTTTTTGTAAAGTGAGTAATACTTTAACTTATAAGTCAAGCAAAAAGAAAGCAGCTTATCTCTGTCCAGCAAGCTTTCAAGCTTCAAAGCACAGTTGAATCATGCATAATGTATAGGATTCTTTTTTAATCACACAATTCAATGTAAATGTCATCAATGATTAATTTAGGATTCTGTCTGACACAGAACAAATAGTCCTCTAGACTAAAAGTGTGCCGACAAATGTTAAGTCAGAGAGTAGTAGATTTATTTCCACTGGTACTGCCTACTTATGAAAAAGCATAAGTATGCATGTGTGCAAGTGTGTGTGTATATCAAAGTTCTATTAAACTTCTAGAGCCAAAAGATGCCAACAAAAATATAAATATTAATTCCAACCGAATCTTGAATTTACATGACCTAATTCTTACAATTTTTATACCCTGTTCTTCATATGTGAAGTTATGCTTTTGGCCTATCAATTATCAAAAGAGAATATTTGCTGTGTTTCATTTGTGTCTGACACTTCATGACTGTTTGAGTTTTTCTTGGCAAAAATACTTGAGTGGTTTGTCATTTCCTTCTCCATCTCATTTTACAAATGAGGAAACTGAGATAAGCAGGTTAAGTGACTTGTCTAGGGTCACACAGCTAGTATCTAAAGATACATTTGAACTCCCTAACTGCTCCTGAAGAAAATACACTTGAATTTTTTTCCTCAGTAAATACATAGTTAGATATGTGCTAATCTACTCACCAACAACCCTCTTGCTCATCTATCAAGTCCCCCCGGAGGAATATTGAACTAAATCTAAAGTTAACTGGTCCAACCAAAGTCAAACCAATGACCTTGGCTGATTAACACCAGGTTCTAACTATGTTAATTCAACCATTCAAATATAACTGCCTATATGCCTATTTTTAGAACCTCCATTTAAATCTACTATTCTATTAAATAACCTTATCAGCACACTTCAAACTTTTTAAAAAATAAAAATAATTTAATGAAAGCCATATCACTTTAAAGTAATTCTTTTTGTAACTTGTCAATGCTAGATCTCACGATCAAGTGAATCACAAATCCATTTGGTGAAAATATTGTGAGCATAAAGGATCATCAAAAAAAACCCATCCTCTTCTCCAGAAAAAAAATAATTTCATTATAAGTTGGTGATATTCCATAAGAACTTCCTATTAATGGTAGCATTTTCAAATAGGAACAGCCAGTGTTTTACATAAGAGATGTTGGAAACAGAAATCTTTCGACTATGTAGAAATGAAGAAGCAACTCATGAAATGAGAGAGCAAAAAACAGAGCATTTACCACAAAGTCATTGAATCTGTTCAGGCAAAAGTTCAGTCATTTCTTTTGCTGCTACCATTTGGACAGTTAGTAGCATATTAGGACAGTTACCTTAACTATCTGAATTCCCATGGAATCATCATCCGGGTTACTTCTTTCATTGAAAGTGAAGCGCATGGTTTTATCCCAATCGATGGCTATACTATGCAAATAGTGGTCTGCTAAAGTCAACCAAACCTAGAAAAAATGCAATACACCCAAATAAAATAAGCAGTTTCTCCTTTTACTACTGAATATCACACAAGAACTTTCTACTAGTTTCATCATTTTGTTTCTCCTACTTAGGGAGGTTATATGTAACTTGAAACCTGCAATATTATCATAATTCTTTCAGAGTATGTTGATTTTAACACTAATTTAACACTGACATTAATGCATTGTTAGTGGAGTTGTGAACTGATATAACCATTCTGGAGAGCAATTTAGAGGTATGTTCAAAGAGCTATCAAACTGTGCATACCCTTTGATAAGGTAGTGTGTCTTGAGTTGGAATCCCAAAAAGATCACAAAAAATAGAACATACAAAAATGTTCGTAGCAGCACTTTTTGTAATGGCAAGGTACTGGAAACTGAGTAGATGCCCATCAGTTGGAGAATGGCTGAACAAGTTATGGTATATGAATGTAATGGAATAGTATTGTTCTATAAGAAATGATCACCAGGATGATTTCAGAAAGGTCTGGAGAGACCTATGTGAACTGATGCTAAGTGAAGTGAGTAGGACTAAAAGAACACTTTAAACAGCAAAAAGAAGATTATATGATGATCAACTGTGATGATGGACTTGTCTCTTTTCAACAAGGAGGTGAGTCAGGGCAATTCTAATAGACTCGTGATGGAAAGAGCCACCTGCATCCAGAGAATATGAGAAATGAATGCAGATCATAACAGTATTTTCACCTTTGTTGTTTTTTATTGCTGTTTACTTGTTGTTTGCTTGCTTGTTTTTTTTCTTTCTCATATTTTTTCCTTATGCAGTATGATAAATGTGAAAGTATGTTTAGAAGAATTGTACATATTTAACTATATTGGATTACTTCCTATTTAGGGGAGGGAGGGAGAAATTTGGAACACAAGATTCCATGTTGCAAACTATCTTTGCATGTATTTTAAAAATAAAAAAGCTATTATAAAAATAACGGTTTCTACCCTCATTAGAATATTACAATATAATGGGGAAGAAAACAAGCAAACAAATATACAAACAAGTTTTATGTAGGATTATAGGAAATAAAAGAAGGAAGGCATTAGAATTCAAAAGTATTGGGAAAGATTTCTTGCAGAAAAATGGAATTTTATCTGTAACTTCAAGGAAGCCAGGGAAGTCAGTAGACAGAGACAAGGAGAGAGTATTCCAGGTCCAAGGGACAGATAAAGAGAATCCCAGAGCCCAGAGATGGAATGTCTTATTTGAGGAACAACAAAGGAAGGAGGCCAGTGTCACCAAATCAAAGATTATGTGTTGAAGATTTATTCCCAGAGAAGTCGTTCTAACTTAAATGGAAAGTTTTCTTTGTTTGGACCATAACAATAACCTGTTAAAATCATAAAACATCAGAGTTGGAAGGAACCTTAGTGATCGCAAGCCCCTCCTTACAGATGAAAAAACTGAGGATGATAATGTATAAGCAATGTCCAAAGGGCAAAGGGAATTTGGAAGTAGCTCTAGTAGGGCTAAAACTCATATTCTAAATCCACACTTTTTTATCCACCTTATCCTTGCCACTATCTCTGACATCAACAGCTAAAAGACAATACTAGATTTCTTCCCTCTTAGACTCCCTGAACAATTGTAATTTTTATTTTTCTCTAAACTCTTCTACATATTCAAATTGTAAGTATTAAAGTTAAAATTTATAACAAGCTGATGCTCCACATGGTGAGTATGAGCTGGCAACAACAAATTACCAGTATTGACATGCCAGAAATGGCATGAATGACATAATCAAGGACATAAAAGGTTCATAGAGGAGACAATCCAGTCACATAGTGAGAGGGTAGGATAATAAACGGATAATCCAAATATTACACTGGTATCCACAGAATATTAAAAGACTTAGAGGAAAGTTTCCAAGCAGATGTATAGATTCCCTTTGAGAATATATAAAAGGACAAGAAAAAGAATCAAACAAGAAGAAAAGCTAAACATGAGATTGAGAATCATAAAGTATAATAAATATCCACCATCAGTAAAATCATGAATCAATCAATGTAAAATGTTCTAAAAGATGTAGCTTGGCAACTCTGAAGTGTGCTTTCTGGCAACAAAGAAAAAGGTCAACTACAGACTCAAAAGAGAGTTAGCCTTAGAAACTGGGAGTTGAAACAAGATACTAAAATAAGAAAAAGGTCATCATACTAGGGACATGAGTTGCCTTGGTTGGCCATGTGTGTATCTCACTGTGAGTGTATATGTGTGAGTCCACTCCTCCTGCTAATACTGTATTTGTGATAGCATGTGTCCCAGGCTTATAGGAGAAATGTTTTATTTCTATTTTTTTAATGGTGACATTTCAATAAATGATTTTGTCTTGGCTGTTTTTTTTTAAAGGCTCCAAAAGAACCTTTTCAATTATTACCATCAGAACCCACATTAACATAAATATACAAAAGAGAAGTTTTATGGTGCCAAGCTAGAATTTACTTTTGAACATAGTAAGAATTTCAAAATCCTCTTCAAAAAAAAAAAGAACAAAAATAGAAACAGTGATAATTTTTTAAAAAACCTCCACATACCTTTCTCCTCCATTCCTTTGGTATTCCAGTTGAAAGTCTGGCTACAGCCTTTAGAGCATCATACCACTGGAAACAGGGAAGATTCAATCAAAATGGATGTACCATAGAAACATATGTATATATATAGATATATATGTGTTTATGTTATATGCAAGGAAATATGAAGAATTTGAAATAAGAAATATGAAGAATTTCACAACAGGTCAATTATAAGAAGGACATAAAGATAGAAAAATTTATAAATATAAAAATTGGTTTTGTATATATTCATCTGGTCATTTCAACTTTACTAACAAAATGAAATATTGGCATACATACACAAAGAGAGAGAGAGAGAAACAGAAAGAATGATAGAGATAGAAAAAGACAACAAAGAGAGAGAGCAAATATTTAAAAGAAATTTAAAACAAATTAAAACAAAAAATTAAAAATATTTTTAGAAATTAAAAAAATAGGCTGTGTTTGTATATATACACACATACAGAGTGTCTCAAAATTTTTAGTGAAGTTCTAGACAATAAGACTATTGCAGCCTGAAACTCCACAAGATTTTTAAGATTCCTGTACATGTAAGTAGCAACTAAAAGTCTAACTTTGAGAGACCCATGTTTATAATTTCAGATACCCTGAAAATAAAATCATAACACTTTATAAACATTTTATAATATTACCTGCTGAAAACCATTTTGACCTAAAGATGGCTCAAGAGTGAACTTCAACTTTGTGTCAACCCCTAGAAGAAAAATACATGCTTTATATTATTTATGGAAAGAGACATCAGAGCTCAATGAAAAGATTTCAAATAGAAATTAAACTCATGCCAGAGAATAATTGCCAAATAAGCAAGTAATGATATCACTTTTGTCTAAATTATACTCATCAGTGCCAGCTGAAAGTACCTAGTGTTAAAAGTAAAAGAAAGAGAGAGAAAGAAAACAATTTTGATGGTTAAAACAGGATTCACAGGCTTAACCTATATAATTCTTAAAGCATTGAATAAAACAACAAATGAACAAACTACCTGAATTGTGAAAAACTGCAGTGATTATAATATCCTCCCCTCTATAAAATGTTCCATTATATCATGTTATTCTAACATTCTACAAAATAACTGCATTGATGTTATCTTTTCAGATAATTAGATAATTGTAGCCCATTAAAAAGCTCAAAGAAGTGATTTTTAATTTGAGCTGATGGATGAGCTTTAATACATCTCTCTAGCTAAGTTTCTATAACTAAGGGAAAGAGATAATACAATGGAGGAAGGTGTGGAAGTTAAATTTATATTTGTTTAGGGTTTTGAATGTGCAAATCCTATACTAAAGCATATATTATTGTGATTGAAATTAATTTCTAAAACATAACCTAGGGAAAAGTTTATTAAAATATAATATCAAACTAGAATTGTTTTAAAGTTCATTTACTTCTAAATGTAAAATCAATTCTACTTCATTTTAATCAGTTTTTTAAAAGATACTCCATTTGGGAATGTGAAGATAAAATAGAGAAAGGTATATTGATCTAATCATTTAATGTTATCAGTAATATTCATTGAACAAATTGCAAACCAATTAATTGGTGACATTTTAAATTTCTAAGCTACTGACTGTCATGAATTTTCAGGTATAACTTCAGAAGAACTTTTCAACAACTTTCTACATTAGATTGAGTAATTTGTGGCTAAGTATGGCATTTTTCATTTGTTAAACAAGTTTGGTGGCCTGCCTTAAAAAAATTTACATAGGTAAATAATAAAAAAAACCACATCAGATTTCTCCCATACAGGGTACTTCCACTTTATAATTTTGAAATATTTGTGTTTGTAGATAAGAGAATCGTAGAACTGGAAGCATTCTGAAAGGCCATTTGATCCCACCCACATCTGAACAAAAATGTCTTCAATATGTCTCACAAGTATCCAGCTTTTATTTAAAGGCTTCTAATAAAGGAGAATGAACTGCCCCTCTGAGGAAAACTATTCCACTTTTGGATAACTCTAATTGTTGAGAAGTTTTGCTTTATAAGATCAAATTTCAACTTTTCACTAAGATTTTTCTCAAGTAGTTCATGCAGGATCGTACAGATTTTTCAAGGTACCTTTGCTAATCATGCAATAGGCCAGGGTAGAGATTCTCAATCTGGCATCCATAAACTGGTCTTTTTGTTTTAATTTGATAACTTCATTTCAATATAATTATTTCCCTTTATAAATCTACTTGTTTTATTTTATGTATTTAAAAACATTATTCTGAGAAGGGGTCCATAAACTTTACCCAATTGCTAAGGAGGTCCATGATACAAAAAAAAAAAAAAAAAGTTAAGGACTCTTGTCTCATATAAGGAGAAACTGGCACAGAATTTAGAATCAGGAGACTTAGATTAGATCAACACACACACACACACACACACACACACACACACACACACCGCTCACTTATAAGATTATAAATATATAAATAGAAGGGACGTCAGTGATCATTCAGTCCAATCCTATCAATTTACATTAAATAAACTGAAGCCCACATAGAATCATTAATTTATCCAATGTCACAAAGGTCAGGTCAGGCAGAAACAGATTTGAACCTGTTTCCATAACCAATTCTCTTTTTATTATATAACACTGCCTCCCCTCACTCCCTGTGTAACCCTGGGAATCTTATTCAACCTTTCTTATATCATATCTATAAAATGAGAGAACTGTACTGAGTGGTCTCACTTGAGTACTTTTCAGGTCCAAAAAAGTATATTTTTCTATAATTACAGATCAACTCTGAAAGGTTCAGTGGATACTATACCAAAGAAGATTATGAAATTTTCTTCTTTAAAGAATATTTTTTTTTGTTCTAGTTGGATGGCTTCTAATCTTTTATGAATGAATGGCTACAATTTGATTCTGCTGTCTTCCCAAAATCCTTCCCAAATAGAATTTCAAGGCACAATACTGGTGCTGTCCAAACCCTAAGTGCTGAATGGAGAAGTAAATGCTTCAGTCATTCATTTCACCAGTCTCCAAGCTTATAATGAAGATGAAGAAATACAACAGCCTCAAACTGCTCCTTTAACTAACTTCATTGAGACACAGATTCCTTTTTGTTCCACTGACATATGTTGTCCTAATATTTTGGAGAAGCAACAGTGGCATTGCTAGATAGATGTACTTTTGGCAGAGGGTGGAAAAGCTAATTTCCTTTTTTGCTGAAATCCAGTGGGGGAATAAAAAGTCACTACAACTAAAGCCCAAACATTTTTCTCCCGTGCCAAAAAAAAGGGAAAATGGGTCACAGAGGGTTTAACTCAGAAGCTATAGTTTGCAGTCTGCACCAAGTGCCTAAATCAGGTCACTTTCACCGTTTTTCCCACCTCATAGAAGAAGAAAAGGAGAAAATATTTGCATTCCACTTGGTAATCTCTGCTGTTCCCTCCTGGGAAAAACAAAATGCTTACTTTTAATTAAGAAGAAAGTTTAAAGATTAAATAAATATGGGAAAGTTCACATACCCATATGCTTGGAAAGAGAAACAAAGAAATCACAAGATTTAGAAAGATCCTTTTCCCATCACTGTATTTCAGACATATAGTTTATATCACTCTGTATTTATTGTTGGATTTAACACTATGGCTGCAGCTTGGAAAGTGCTCTTAAGCAAGGATTCTCTGGGATTCAAGAGAGACATAATGGTATGTTTCAAGGAACAACAGCTTAATGAGTTTGGGCTCCAAGGGCAGGTGAGCTTTGAAATTCACCTTCTGGTGTCCACCTGCCACCCACAGCCTACCATGAGCTCAGCCCAGGGTAGATTGGGTGTTTTAAAGGAGGAGCCTCCACTACCCTGAATTGTGTATCTCCAGGAACCACATAATATGTGCACATCGTTTACATACACACCCAGTTTGGGGAAAGGGCTTAGCAGGAATGTAATTAGAATAGCTCTGCAACCCCTGTTGAGCTCCCCAAGACCCCATACAAAGAATTTCTTGCCCAAATAGACCAGCTGCCTGAATGGAAAAAGAGGACAAAACAGTCTGATCAGACAGTCACGTATCTAGAAGCCTTAGGAAAATATTCCTGTCATTTCCCCAAAGATTCTCTTCCTACCTGTTCCTTTACACCAAAACAGAGCCTAAATCTCCTTCTCTCTTTCTTTCCCCAAGATAGATGGACCCTCTCCCCCAATTGCTGTTCCCTTGGGACTCCAAGTGTCTGTTAAGCAGAAGGAGCAAATTAGAGCCTTGGGCTTCTTAGCTTAGCAACAAATCAAGTGTTCCTTGTCCCTACAAGGACTAAACATGCATAGCACCAGGGTAATCAGGTAGGGGAAAGAGAGAAGGCAAAGGAGGAAGGAAACCCAGCCCATTCCTGTGCCCAACATTCAGGGAAGAGCACGACCAGAAACAGCAGCCCAGTCAGGAATCTATCTGTGGTAAGCACCCATCTTTCCATCCCATGAAGCTGGCAGATACCTAGCTAGGCATTCCTGCCCAGGCCTTTGTGCACTGTCTCTCTTTCTCCTCTCCCTCCCACCCCCCCCCACACTACCCTTACCTCCCACCCATCACTCATAACCCACCCTGAACAAGCCCCGGACTTCCCTCCCCAAGACTGGGATTCAGTGGCTCCAGAGCCACACCATCCTAAACTCTTCCACCCAGTTCTCCTCCTTTCCTTCTAGGCTACAGGTGAAGCCAAAGGAAAGGCCAAAGACCGGTAGGTATCACCCTACCCTCAAAAACGCAGCGCCACTTTCAAATTCTGGGATGTAGAGGCCGGGGGCACTAAACAGGCACGGGAGTGCTTTTCATCTAAAAAGCAATAAGAGAGAGCTTGGGGCTCCTGGTGTGTTAGGGGATGCGGAAGGGTGAGGGAATTGGAGTGTCAGAGGCTCTAGCTGAGAAAGGAAAGGGGAACCGGGCACGTGAGGGGCACGAGAAGTCCGAGATCCTCACCCGGCTCCAGGGTGCAGAGCAGCCGAGGTGCGGTCCGGGATATACAGCTCCGTTTCTTGAGCACATTGCTGAGAATGTTGCCTACGCCTCCCCCGCTCTGCCGTTTGAGACATCTCCCACCTCGTCTCAGAGAGCCGGTCAGCTTGTCCTGCCTCATTGGGAACCGCCTTGGGCTCCGAGGAGGCTACCATCCACTCCTCTCCCCGTTGCTGGCTCGCCCTGCAGCTGCCCAGGCCCTGGCGACAAGGAAGGAGAGCAGCGGCCCTTTGCTGGGGAGAGAGAGCAGCTGTGGCTCAGCGCTGCCGGGAAGTCCCGTTCGGGAGAAAGAGGCGATTCAGGGTAGGAGAGCCGGTCTAGAGGCCATGACGAAGAGCCGGGAGATGCCGCGGGAGCTTCGCGTGCGGAGGCCGGAAGACATCTGCAGTGCAGAGACAGCACAGCCGAGGATGGAAGAGGGCTGGGGGATGGGGAGGGAGGGAGCGAGAGGAGAGGGTTGCTGCTCCCGCCCACAATCCCAGCACCAGCGAGCCTAGAGGCAGTTCATTCAATGAGCTCATACATGCCTTGATTAACACATGCCCAGCCTGGCTCCGTTGCTACTTCCAGCACCTCGGAGAGTGGGCGAGCTAGGAAGAGACGGAACTGAGCCCCACAGCAGAGAGAATTCGAAGCTCAGCACTTCTTCCCAATGTGGGGAGGGGTTCTGGAGAGAGGGCCGCCACTGGGGAGGTAGCAAAGGAAGCGGCGGCGTTGTTGTATTTGTCCAGGCACTGCGCAGATTCAGCGAAGGGCTGACTTTTGTAAAATAGAGCACTCCCCAATGACAACTCCTTTATGTAAGCAACCTCAAAGCCTAAATCAGGCCCAGGCTCGAATTTCTGCACTGTTCAGCTGACCAGTGGACCAAATCTGATCCATGTAACACAATGGTCAGCAGACTGTGAAGTGCATTCTGTAGTCCAAACCCTCTTTGTTAGCAGTTAAGTAAGATGTAGAAATAGTCAAAAACAATTACTTCTTTTTAGAGGATCAGTTTGAGGGGAATAAAGTTCATGTACCTAGATCAAAGCACAATTTCACACTCAAACACTTCCCATTGTTTCCCCAGTCAGAGAGATTTTTGAATGCTACAGAATCTTTAGGGAGGGTTTGGTCTTTCCTATCACTGGGAAAGGTATCTTATTTCTGTTTATGATTACAGAATTTCTCCAGAAATCTATCAAGTAAATTCCTAAAGGAGAAGAAAATTTAAATTCACAGATTCAAAAACAATGCTAAAGAAGCAGAATGTTGCTTAACTCCAATAGGAGTGGAGAGGTGGGGAGGGGAGCAAAGAGAGAAAGATACAGTGAAGTAGTGTCTACTCAACATTAGCTAGCTATGGGATCTTGAGCATGTAACAATCTCTAATCTTTAGAGTTGTCATATGTAATATAAGAAGAATACTATCTCAAGTATTTCAAAGGGATGTTATGAGGAATACTCAGAATAGCAAACATGACAGTGCTTTGAGAATCTTAGCTAAAATGCCAGAGAAATGTAACACATTCGCTGATAATGAGTTTAGTGAATTGATGGAGCAGTGGACTTAAGTCATAACATCCAAGTTTAAAGTTAATACCGTAAGCAAATTAATTAACCCCCCTCTGCTCATCAATTTGCTCAGCTAGAAAATAGAGTAAGATTTTCCCACTTCACAGATTTATAATGCAAAGTGTTTTATAAGCCTGAAAGTGTTGGATATAAATATGAGCTATTGATATGTTTTTAAAGCTCTAATCATTTTAGTAGCAGTAATTGAGATAGGAAAACTGAAATAATCTTCCTGAATCTCAATTTTAAAGAAATAAACACAACTTTTACCAAAAAATTTAAAATTCTTGCAAGTTAAATGGAACATGACTTTGTCAATTTCCACAGAATAGCATTAAAGCTATTACTTTGTTTATCCTAGAAAATAAAAGTTCTATTTAGATGGAACCATCATTTTGCTAATCCTAAAGTTCTGGATAAATTTCCATTTACCTTTTCCATTTGAACATTTGCAGAAAGAAGGCACAAAAGCCTTGCTGACTAGCACTATAACAAATTCCTTCTCTTTCTTCTCAACTTGTTTGTGGTCATTTTTATTGATTTCCATCACACTCACTGAAGCAGCTGTTTTAAGTATTCTCTCTCCTTAATCACATAACCCCATTTTCAGACCACTCCTCTTTCATCAGATAATCTTAAGTAACAAATTTCTCTATACCTCAAAACCTCTCTGAATTAAACATATTTTTTTCTTCCTTCCACTTTCAAAGAATGAGATGGACTTCATCTTTGCCCAAATTAATGTCTTCTAATTGTTGCTTTTGATCCCTTCTCCTCTTGTTTACTTTTTGGTTCCTGTATTTTTTTTGTTTCATCAATAATTACCTCTAATTCTCTTTTTTTCTTCATCTCTGCCTACAAATATAATTGTCTCCTCATTCCTAAAATTAAAAAAAAAAAAGCACCTCTACTTGCCCCTATTGGCTTCTTTACTTTTTTTTAAATTGCCTAACTTTTTGAAAGAATCATCTATTTCTGCTACCTACATATTATATCACTCTGGAACTCTCTATTCCCCTTTCCTTTCCAATTCTCATTTTCCTCCTATTGCATGCTATTCAAAACTGATCTCTTCAAGGTCACCAATCACAAGGATCTATTAGTTGTCAAATGTAAAAGGTCGCTTCTCAATGCTCATCCAGAAAAGGACTAATATAACACTGACTTTAAATTTAGAAAGCCTGGATTCAAATCCCAGCATGCTCCTTACAAATCATTTCACTTTTTTTAGGCATCTATCTTATCTATGAAACGATGGACTAGATGACCTCTAAGGTTTGTTCCAGCTCTAACTCTATGATCTTATGAATATTGTTGTTGTTATAATTAGTAAAATTCTGAACACAAGACAGACACTCAAGAAATACTTGCAGAATTGAAAAAGAGCTTTCATTTGAATTAAAGTCCATTTGTGCATAACAAGGTCTCTGCCATACTGACAGAACAAGCAAGAATTCAAATATACAATTCAATAAGCATATTACATCCCAAGTATTGTGCCAGGCACTGCAGATTAAAAAAAAAACAAAAATTAAACAGTCTCTACTCTCAAGTAACTTATAATTCAAAAATAAGTCATTTATTCCCTGAGTTTCATAATAAAAGGAAAGCTTACTCAGCTGGGGGGAGGAGAGGAGGAGGAAGGGAACTAGCTCTAACTTATTACTTTCCAAAATCTATATAATTGGAAACTGAGCTAGCCAACAGATCATTTTAAAATTTTCTGTTAAAGATGCACTGAGCAGCAAAGGAATTACACGATATTGTTTTGTTTACATTATAGAATAAAGCCAACCCTGCCAGCTTTTATAGCAAATAGATAATTAAACACTAAAATGCAATACTCTAAAAAGCAACATGGCACAATACTAGTATCACATTTATTATGTGACTCATCACCTCTTTTCTTCTTTTTGTCTGGAAAATCTTTTTTCTATTAAAAAAAAGAAATAGAATTTTAAGTAGGCATATTGGTGACAAAAATGGTATTCCTTACTTTGCAGGAATGGTATTCCTAACTTTGAACCCAAGTTAATCAGTTTCCCAAACAAATAAATTCATCTACCTGCCCGCTAGAGGAAGGGATGGGGGGAAGGAAGGGAAATTTGGAACAAAAGGTTTTGCAAGGGTCAATGTTGGAAAAAATTACCCATGCATATGTTTTGTAAATAAAAAGCTTTAATTAAAAAAAATTCCTGAAAAAAAAAAAACAAAATAAATTCAGCCCTGATTAACAAATCACCAGATTAGTGAAGTCATTTTCATATAAATTAGACATTGGCAATATACAGCACATGTGCCAAAAATGATATGGAGACAGATCTCCATCGTCATGAGGGTTGGTTTGACTGCCATCCTTGTCCCCATCACCACTCTTCTTCCACTATAAGCCAATGTATATTGCAAATGTTCACCACCCTCATTTCCAGTACATCAGAAGGAAGGGGGACATAACTTTGGCACAGCACTTTTTCAAAGACTGCTGATTCCAGACACATCATTGATGAAACAAAATAGGGCATTCTCCTAAAAAAAGTAACAAATGGAAGAGCTCATTGTGAAAGTTAGCAGACGAAAATGCTCAGTCTTGGGAAACTAAGGAAGGTTATGAAGGAAAGGAGCACACATGCACACACTTACATAACCACACACACACATATATATATTTACACATAAATGAACAACTATGCACTTAAATTAGTTTAATCAACATTCTTGTAGAGAAATTCAGAACTAGATTTAGAATAAAAAAAAAATCCCAGGTGTGAATCCCAGATGTTACTGTGTGAGCTTAGACAAGGCACTAAGGTCTCAGCTTCCTTTTTTGTGAGAAAAGGTGTTTGGATTGAATGATTTCCTAAGGTCCCTTCTGATTTTAAATCTCTGATCTTATTGAGATCTGAGATCCTTTCCAGAGCAATGATCCTATAAAAACTAAAATGTTACTTCTCTGAACATAAGATGTTATTGTTATCCTACTCTTATATATTATATAGAGTATTACAAAATTTTAATTCAGCAAGCAAATGGTGTTTATTGACAGCAACCTTTTAAAAAAGGATCTAGGAAGATTATAAACAGCTTCTGGATACTACACTTGACAGGGAAAAAGAGGGTAGGTATAACAAAGAGTCCTATTTAGATTGTTAAGAAAATCAGATTAAGAACTGGTTGGATGGCCAAACAAAAAAAAAAAATCTGCTTAATTTTTCAACGTTAATACAGTATAAAGTCTCCAGCAGAGTATCCCAGAAATCTGGGGTTAACCCTACCAGGGCTCTTATAATATTCTATCAATGACTTTAATAAAAGCATAGATGGCAGGCTCGTCACATTTGCTGAACAACTCAAAACTAAGGAGAGATAGCCCACATACAAAATGAGTAAGGTTTCAAAAGGATATTTACAGGCTAGAGCATTAAGCTGAATCAAACAAAATGAAAATCAACAGGGATAAATTTTATACTTGGGTACAAAAAAATCAACATCACAAATGATTGTATTTCAAAAAGATATGGGCATGGGAGATGGAGTCAGTGGCTTGAAATGTGGATTCAGTGAATCAAAAATGTGATTGGGCAGCAAAAAAATAAAAAGTTAATGTGATTGTGGTCTGCACTAGCAGAGATGGAGCTTCCAAGAATAGAGAAGTGATAGTTACACTGTACTTCGCATTTTTCAAACCTCATTGGAAAACTGTCTTCAGTTCTAGGCATCATCACTTAAGAAGGATGTTAATAAGTTGGAGAGAATCCAAAGGACAACTGGGACAGTGAAAAGCCACATAAGGATCAGTTGAATGAAATGGGCACATTTAGCTTTGGAAAAGAGAAGACTCAATGGACACTGATATTGGTGTCCAAAACTTTGAAGGGCTTTCGTGCAGAAAGGAACACTTTTTTATTTGTTCCCAGAAGGCAGAACCAAAAACACTGAATAGAAATCATCGAGGAGAAAATTTGGGCTTGATATTAAGAAGATTTGCCTAATAGCCAGAGCTATTTACAGATGGAATGGACTATCATAGGAGGTAGTGAGTTCTCTCTACTTAGAGGTCTTCAAGCAGAGAATGGACCACCACTTACTGGCAGACAGTTATAACTATAGATTTATTCATCATTTTAGTTATGTCCAACTCTTTGTGGCCCCATTGGCAGTTTTCTTGGCAAAGATATTGGAGTAGTTTGCCATTCCCTTCTCCTGATTATTTTAAAGATGAAGAAATTGAAGCCGAATTAAGTGATTTGCCTAGGGTCACACAATCAGTGAGAGGATTTAAATTCAGGAAAATGAGCTTTCCTGACCCCAGGCCCAGCACTATCCAATGCTTCAAAAACTATATTATTAGCATGGACTAATATCTCCAGTGTGCATAACAAAGAGGAACATTAGGGCCCATTAATTATTCCTGTCTCCAGTCCCAGGTTGCACCAGAGATGTCACTTAGCAGAGAGCAGGTTTGGCCTAATTCCAGTCTCCATCAGATGTGTCAACTCCTACAGGAAGAGAATGTAGCTAATAGAATTTATCACCAGTTCTCTCAATCTTAGATCATCCTTTTACTAAAAACTCGAGTGCTGCAAAAGGTGTAATTGACAGGTTTTTGAAGGAATATTCTAAATGAGAGAAACCTATGGTACAGGTGCCAACAATGGAAGGTTACATAGGTGGGAATGTTATTACCTGAGATAGCCCTAAGCAAAATTGTGAAAAGAATTAATTATGGTTTTGCCAATAAATTTCTACTAGGAAACTTTCAGCATAATATTACCACCATTAGTCCTTGAATTCTAGGTAAACTAACATTTTTTAAAAGACAAGCCTTCCTTTGCTTCTGACTTCTATTGACAGAGTATTTCATACCAGCATTTCTGGGGCATATTCAAACTTCTAAGTCTAGCTCCTTCCCCCTTCACTGGGTGATTCAGAATAGATAGATTTGGGAAAAATATAGATACAGATTTACACAAACACACAAGTGAATGAGCTGGTGTTCAAGCAATGACTATATGATTAATTGTGTGAGATTATAATAGGAATTTATGATTTAGATAAAGGTTAGACTAGATGATCTCTGAGGTCCCTCTATACTTTAAAAATCTATCACTCTATGAAGGGAATCAATAGACAAAAACTTGACATCTAAATTCTGAAAATTTGCCAACCTGCTCTAAAAGATTTTATCTTCACTTGAAATGAAGTGAGGGGACTTGCCCTGTCAACAATTACTATCTTTTTCTTTCTTTCTCTTTTCCTCTTTCTTATTCTTTAGTGTCTCCTTATCCATTGATTCCCTAATCTTCATATGACCCTGCCCTTCCCCTAAAGTAAATCATTCTATTATGCTTTCTTTTCGTAACTAAACTAAAAAGTATGGTCTACATTTAGCACAATCCTAACATAAAGTGCTTAATAAATGGATTCTTCTATTTCTTCACTCCAAGCCTCCTGTCCTCACCACCTCTCAGACTCTGAAACTGTGCTTTCCAAAGTTTCCCAAAAAGTAGCCAAATCTAATGACTTTTTCTCTCTACTAGACTTCTACAGTTTTTGACATTCATGGACACTCCTAACTTCTCACTCCTGGATAAATCTGCTCTCTTTTGGTTTTCCTCTGACCTATCTGCTCAGAATTTATTTATTAGTCTCCTCCTGACTTATCATCTTTTTCCCATCCACTAAGTATGATTATATCCCCAAATTCTATTCAAGGCAGTGATATCTTCTCCATAGATATACTTTTTCTCAGTGATCTATCTCATCAACTCCCAAACATTCAATTATCATCTCTATGAAAATGAATCCTAAATCTCTATATCTAACTTCAATTCCACATTACCAGCTTCCTGTTAGACATCTCAAATTCAAAATGACCTAAATGAAACTCATTATATTTCTGAGCTGAAGACTCACCTCCCCACATTCAAATCCAACCCTTTACAAAACTTATTTATTTTTGAGGTCTTCCATATTTCTTCCATATCTTCCATATGCAAGCATATAATCAATCTTAGAGTCAACCTAGATTCAATCTTTACGTACTATCAATCAATCAATGCTAATATTTTCCGTCTGAAATTATCTTCCATTTAATATAGTGTAGATATTTTGTATTAGTTATTTCCATGTGATCACTCCCATTAGAGCAGGGACAGGATTTTTGCCTTTCTTTGTATCCCCAGTGTTTAGAACAGGGTCTCAAACATAATGAGCACTTAATAAATGCTTACTGGCTGACTTTTCACTTTCTGTTGCCCCAATCAATTACCAAACAATTCAATTTCTACCTCAAAAATATCTCTCCCATCCAATCTATTTTTTTTCTATTCACTCAGTCACTGTTAGGTTTTGTAATTTCTTGCCTAAATTACTGCAACATTTTCCTTAAGTCTCTCCCCTCAAATCCATTCTATCATTGCCAAAGTGATCTCTCCTAAGCATAGGTCTAACTTTGTCTCTCTTCTATTCAATCAACTCCAAAAGCTCCTTATCACTTCTACCACAAAATAAAAGCTCCTCTGTTAAACTTCTAAAGCCCTTTCCAACCTGGTC
This sequence comes from Sarcophilus harrisii, assembly GCF_902635505.1. NCBI lineage: Eukaryota > Metazoa > Chordata > Mammalia > Dasyuromorphia > Dasyuridae > Sarcophilus > Sarcophilus harrisii. The sequence goes on from NC_045430.1 coordinate 74,554,620, forward strand.
TCAATCTACTTTCAACTTCATTGAATGTTATTTCCCCTTCTGCACTCTGTAATCCAGCCAAACTGGCTTTCTTTTTCTTCCTCATTATGTTATTTTCCATCTCCCATCTCCCATCATCATATCTATGCCTGGAAGGCACTCCTCCATAGCCCTGCCTCATGAAATCTTTTTTCCCTTCAAGATACAGCTTCAAAAGTGGACTGTGCATTTGAGGGAAGCATCTTCTTCCCAGAAAAAGTAATGAAATAGAATTATGGGATTATACAGAAACACTCAGTTTATGTTGTGTCCCTTGTCAATGCCCTGAAAACTGTCATTCAGTTGCTGCTAATTCAATTTTTTAATCATATAATTTTGTCTCCTGATTTCTTGAACTTCAACCAAATGGACCAAGACAGGAAGAATTACTCTCCAGAAGGATCTTATGACCTCTGGGTTGAAGAACACCCTGACACAGCATTGTGTTACATTTATTCTCTTCATTGAGAATAGAAATTGTTTCATTTTTTTGCATTTGTATTCTTACTATGTAGCATAATATTGGCACATAGTAGCTATATGCTTATTGATTGATTAACCCCATGAAAATGGTTTCATAAAAATTGGAACAAGAGGTTTGGCAATTGTTAATGCTGTAAAGTTACCCATGTATATATCCTGTAAATAAAAGGCTATTAAATAAAAAATAAAAAAAAAAAAAGAAAATGGTTTCATAAGTATTCCCATGACCTGAAAGGATAATAGGGAGGAATGGAAATAAAGGAGCTTTGCTAAACCTTTAAAACCTTGGGAAGGGTCTAAAGAAATGGGGAGGTACCCTATTCAGATCCCAGGAGTGGAATGAAACCATTTACTATGTGCTAAGCACTGTGCTAAGTGGTCATAATAAAAAGCAGTCCCTATTCTCAAAGGGTTCACATTTTAATTAAGGGAGAAATCAGATATAGAATGGTTTATCTGAAGAGCAGTTGACAAACGTCCTTCAGGAGCAAAAACAGATCATATATCAATGACACTATATCTATAGAACATTGTATCATAACAGATGGTAAAACTCAGATCTTGGGAAGCACTCTCAGGAAAAAATAGTAAGATCCAGTGGTCTACCATTTACCATAAGCATTGCGGTTAGTGGTTTACTACTAATCCAAGTAATGGGAACAATCATATCCCCAACTAATGATTATTGAGAAGGGGATAGTGGTCGTGGGGCTTAGAATAGAGCATGACTCTGGATTACCTCCAAACTATTGGGGGAAATCAACATCTATCCGGAAGGAAACTGTCCAGTGCCTGGTAGAAATTTGATGGGTCAAGGAAGTGGTATTGAAGAAAAATACAACCATTCCTGGCAAGGGGTTGGTTAGCCATAAAAACCAATCCAATACAATAAATGTTTATTAACACCTACTATATACCAGGTATTGTTGCTAAGTACTGGAGATACAATTAATAAAAAGAATAACAGTCCCTGCCCTCAAAAAGTTTATAATCCAGTGGGAGGAAACAACATGCAAAAGGAAACAAGAAATGAGAAGGAAGGCAAAGTAATAGCTTTGGAATTTGGATTCTTCCCATTTGGGAAGAGGAGAAACTAATAGATCAGCCCTTGGAATGAAGGTGGAAGTAATGGAAATGAATAGACAGACTTTTTAAGTAAGACTATGGTAGGATATGTGAGACATATGAAAGAAAGATGAAAGGTAGCAGTAGTGCAATCACAGAAACTGTTGATAAGAAAGACTGTAGTTTCCTGCTACAAGACCATGAAGAGTGACTCTCTGAATGGCTTCATATTGTAGGCATCTTTATCTAGTGCTGTAGTATTAGCTATAATGCAGTCTCTCAAGGAACTCATAAGGACCATGATGTAAAGCTGATTTTTCAGGAATGGGGATAATTGATGTCCCATTTAATGAGCTATACATAGAGCTGCAGAAAGACCAATGAACTCCATAGGACAGTGAAGGTCAGCAAATCAACAACAAGAAGCAAACACTAGTGTCATCTGCTAAAAATTAAGACCTTCAAGAGGAATGATGCAAAGGAGCTCATACACTGAATATTTGGCAAAATACTGATGCCACCTGCTGGAGAGCCTCAGGGACAACTGCTTTACACAAAATCTCAGGAAAACAAGGATCATCTGCTGCCTGTGCTAGGAAGCCACAGCCAAATGCAGGATGAGAAGAGATTTGCAAAGACAGATGGTCAAAGAAATTGTGAAGACCATCCAAAAAAAGGAATCGACATAAGAATCCAACTGGGACTGCAAACATAACCTGAGTAGGAGTGGTATTGAGTAGGAGATAAGCAACCCCCTGTGAAGTGCAGATTTCTACTTCTGCCTGTCTCTGGTTTTACCCTGAATTTTCAAGATCTTTGGGCAAAGAGAAAGAGAAGTATAGAGCCAGATACCTAATTCCCTTGGGACTGCCCTAAGGAGCTCTCTGGTATGTCTTTTCAAAGGGCAAAATTCTTGGCTGATTGTCTCAAACTTTAAGGACCCAAGTGTGACAGTGGCAGGGGACACAGGTAAAGAAGCTAGCTATTCTTCCATTTCACTTTGGCATTGTGCAAGGAAAAAAATGACTAGACTGTCCACATCCTTTGACCAAACAATCTTACTACTGCATATATACGAAGTCAAAGTCAGAAACAAAAATCAAATATATAACAAAATAGTTATGGCAGCAGCCAATCCACTGGCATTTGTTTTTTTTGTTTGTTTGTTTGTTTGTTTTTTGAGGGTTTTTTTTTATTTAATAGCCTTTTATTTACAGGTTATATGCATGGGTAACTTTACAGCATTAACAATTGCCAAACCTCTTGTTCCAATTTTTCACCTCTTACCCCCCCCACCTCCTCCCCCAGATGGCAGGATGACCAGTAGATGTTAAATATATTAAAATATAAATTAGATACACAATAAGTATACATGACCAAAACGTTATTTTGCTGTACAAAAAGAATCAGACTCTGAAATATTGTACAATTAGCTTGTGAAGGAAATAAAAATGCAGGTGGGCATAAATATAGGGATTGGGAATTCAATGTAATGGTTTTTAGTCATCACCCAGAGTTCTTTCTCTGGGCGTAGCTGGTTCAGTTCATTACCGCTCCATTGGAAATGATTTAGTTGATCTCGTTGCTGAGGATGGCCAGGTCCATCAGAACTGGTCATCATATAATATTGTTGTTGAAGTATATAATGATCTCCTGGTCCTGCTCATTTCACTCAGCATCAGTTCGTGTAAGTCTCTCCAGGCCTTTCTGAAATCATCCTGTTGGTCATTTCTTACAGAACAGTAATATTCCATAATATTCATATACCACAATTTATTCAGCCATTCTCCAACTGATGGGCATCCATTCAGTTTCCAGTTTCTAGCCACTACAAAAAGGGCTGCCACAAACATTCGTGCACATACAGGTCCCTTTCCCTTCTTTAGTATCTCTTTGGGATATAAGCCCAATAATAACACTGCTGGATCAAAGGGTATGCACAGTTTGATAACTTTTTGAGCATAGTTCCAAACTACTCTCCAGAATGGTTGGATTCGTTCACAATTCCACCAACAATGCATCAATGTCCCAGTTTTCCCGCATCCCCTCCAACAATCATCGTTATTTTTTCCTGTCATCTTAACCAATCTGACAGGTGTGTTCCACTGGCATTTGTTAAGTGCCTGTTACACACTGAGCACTGTGTTAAGCACAAAAGATACAAAAAAAGCAAAAATTAACCTCCTCACAAGGAGCACACAGTCATATGATGGAACACCTGGTCATAGCAAAGAACAAAACACAAAAAAATGGTTCCCATTCATTGTGATATGACTGAAAAATCTATAGTGTATGAATATAAAGAATTTTATTGTGTAGTAAAAAATAAAAAACCATTCAGAGAAACCTAGGAGAGTTTCGTCAACAAATGCAGAACAAAACAAGCAATGTATATATATATATATATATATATATATATATATATACATACACCATGTGACTGACAACATAAATGAAAAAAATCACTTAAAAATAACCTAACTCTAATTTAAAAAACACTAAAGGCTTCAAAAGGCAAATAATAACTCATAAAACACAGTGACAGGGAAGGAGAATACTAGGTCAAAATTTGAATATATTGTCAATATGTAGCTACTATATTAAACTATATTAAATGTTTCTGCTTAATTAATTGTCAGAGGATAGAATTCAATCTGGATGTGTGTTGAAATGCCTATGGTGCTAAAACAAAAGGCATTTTAAAAAACTTGGTTTGTGTTTTTTTTTTTTTAAAGAAGCTAACCATATGATTATCCTCAAGGACTTCCTAGGGCCAGCTAGGTTAGATATCAGACAGCAGGTTTTGTCTGGGCTATTATCAAAGAACTGGAATCAATAATCATTACCAATGTAAGATGATAGGGTAAGCTGGAGCATGGTGAGGTGACTTCCCCTTCACCCTCCATTATGACCTCTGAAATTAAGAATGCTTACTAGCACTCCTCACCAAATGACCTTTGGGTACATCTGTTCCTGGAATTAACATGAGGGACAAACTGCAAAAGATAAAATGTGAAAAACTGAAAATTCAACTTGACCAGGAGCAGTTATGCCCAACTGCTCTTCAGACTGCTTGCTGCTCTTTATGATTTGCATTTTTTAACTATATAGTGAATACATTTAAACAATATGTTATCTGTTCACTGGGACTATGCTAAAAAAGAGGGAAAACTGAAATCCAAATAATAAGCCAAGAGAATTATAAGGGAATTAGATAAATTCATCCATTCTAGCTTTAAGCATGGAATTTGGAAATATTAAGGAAAGTAATGTAGTTAAGTACTTTTTGAATATAATTTTTTAATTTTCATTTTTTAAATTTTGAATTCCAAATTCTCTTCCTCCCTACAGCTTCTCCTCAACCCATTGAGAAGGCAAGCATTATTATGCCCATTATATATGTAAAGTCATGCAAAACAGTTCTTTATTAGCCAGAACATATGTAATTTAAAATGAGTAGCTCAAACTTCAAGTATTACCTATAAATCCACCTGGGCAGAAACTCCCCAACAGAAATTATATCCGCTCTGAGGTAAGCCAAAGGCATAAATATAACTAAGTGACTGAGAATATGCAGGCATCAGATAAGGGTTGCTCTTTCTCATAAGCTCTAAGGAAAAACTGTCCCAGATAATCAACAATGAAAAATCCATAAGATCAGTCTAAATGCATGTCTAGGTAAATGGTACTTATTTCAATATTTTAATAGACACAACCATACCAAATACTCAAATGTCTATGTAAGACACCTTTTCGTGTTAAAAAAAAAAAAAAAAACACACACACATTTTAAAACATAGGGATAAATGAGGTTATCTTTCAATATGACAAGAAGTATCTATCTAAAACCAAGAGTTAGCATCTATCATGCTAAAAATAGGTGCCTCTTTTGCAAATTAGTCCAGTTATTCTGGAAATCACTAAACTATACATATCTGTTAACCCAGGTAAAGACTACTAGGTATAAAATTTTTTTAAAACCCCTAAAAGTAGAAGGAAAGGACCTATGTATGTAAGGAAAAAATACTTATATTAGGACTTTTATGATAGCAAAGAATTGGAAACAAAATGAATTCCTATCAATTGGGAATGACTGAGCAAATTGTGGTATAATAATGTAATGAAATATCATTGCTCTAAGAAATAATAAAAATGACAGATTCAAAGAAACTTGGGAGGATCTGATTTAATTAATAGGAAGCAAGGAGAATGATTTCACATATTTACTTCAATATTTCCAAGGAAAATAACTATAAATAGCTTGAAAACTATAATCAATATAATAATCAAAAAAGATACCAGAGGTTTGATGATGAATCATGTTTTCAGCTTCGGGCTAAAAAGTAACAGACTAGCTTTACAGAGACCAATCAATATGCAGAACAAGTTAGCTTGATTATACTCATCTGTTTAAAAAGAGAGTTTTAATTTTAGAGAGAGAGTTGAGGAAAAGAAGAAAGAGAATACAGTGACACTGAAACAAAACAAAAAAGGAAAGACAGAAGAAGCAGTAGGAAATTCATAAGGGACACAGACAATATGGCAGTGTTGGAAATAACTAGATAAATGTAATAAACATTTTAAGAAAAAAGTCATATGTCAAAGAGATTTCCAATGTCACATGCTCTTTTGTATTCTTCATATAAGGAAATATAACTGTGGGCATTTGTAAAGTTCATGTAATAACAAAATAAAATAATGGCAATATCTAGAATGATTTTAAAGAGAAAGTGGCATATTTAGGATGGAATTTTAATTAGCACAAATACATTCAGCAATCCAACTATAAACCAAAAGAGTAATTTTTAAAAGTTGATATATGCTTTAGTCATCATGAACATATTCTCTCACATCATAGGACAAGTATAAAAACATTTGAAGAGCTATGCCTGATTGTTCTGAGACCACTGCCATAGTAAGTATAGAAGGCAGAAGAAAAGGTAGTGCTAACTGGGAATACTCCCAGAGACAGGCATCAAATATCACCATGGCAAAAGCAACAGAAAAAAAAAATAATGATTTATAGAAAATGTTAGAGAAATACATCAACATTTGGCTAGCACGTACAAGAGAAAAACTTGAACAGCATATCACCCAAGTAAAAGGGAAACGTGAATTGGAGCCCAAAAAAATGAAACTGTATCAGAAGTATTTGATATCACTAATAAATACCTGAAACTAAATGACAAAAAAACTAGGGTGATACAGGGAATCAAAGGAGCACAAAGAATAAAATAAGTAATTCAACATCAATAAAAAAGAAATCTGAGTAGCAAATAAATTAGAGAAAAAGGAAAACCCTGAATGAATGATTTGGAAAATTTGTTGTCATCTATATAATCACAAGAAAACCAGAACACACAGACACACGTACTTTGTATCAAATATGAAACAGAAAGCTTATTCACTGTTAACATAATAAATGACAGAATGGTTATGTCAAGAAAGTTGACTAAAACTCAAGTTCCTCTGCATGCTTAGAAAGTGGCAGATCTGAATAAGATCCATAATTATTGGCTTAAAAGCTTCATACTAGTGCATAAATTACTAGCAAAGTACTTCACCAGCTTGCTCTCTAGTCCCATATTTTTTAACAGAAGGTATCACATATTTATCACCAAAAGATAAGAATACCAGTGACCTCTCCAAATATAGACAAGTTATATGTTTATATTCTTTTTACAAAACATTCACAGCTTGCAATGCTCAAAACAGCTACAAACATTTGAACAACAACCAAAAAAAAAAAAAAAGCCCACCCCAATATATTGGCTGAAAAGCAAAAGGGATGTGCCAAAAAGTGTCAGGAGTTCTGATTAAAGGAACAACTAATCATGATTTCAAAGGACCACTGACAAAACATACCTTTCCCTTGTTTACATCAGATATAATAGGCTAACACAAGAGTTTTAACTGTTTTTGTGTCATGGACTTCTTTGGCAGTCTAGTGACGTCTATGAATCTCTTCTAACAGAACAACATTTTTAAATGCATAAAATAAAATTCATAGGACTACAAAGGATGTCAAATAAAATGAAATACAGTTATAAAAATAAAAAAATTAAAAGTTCCAACACCACAGGTTAAACACCCTTGGATCATAGGATCCATACATTCTCAAGTATGATCAATAAATGTGTTGCTTTGTAACAAATTTAGCTTCCTAAACAATCCTTTTTTCTGTTTTTCTTTGTATCTTAAAATGTTTACTTAAAATATTTATGTTTGTAGATGATTAAAATGACAAGAAAAAATAAAATTATGTGTGTAGGCACATATACATAGAGAAAGATGGGGGGGGGAAGCCCTATTAAGTCACTAACAATTTGGTAGCTATTGAACACTCCCCCAAAATGCTCTAACTTATTCCACCGTTTTTGATTACAGCAAAGTCTTTGACTCAATTCTATACACATCTTTGTCATATACTGAAAATACATAAAACAGAATTAAACAAAACCAAAAGGTTAGAACCCAGCTTCTTAAGCTATGGTTCACAACTCCTATATGGGGTGTTATAGTTGTCCTTCATTTTTGAAGCGGATCAAAATGATATCACTATGTTAGAATTGAGTTACAGTATATCCGACTGTGGCTGATAAGACCAATAGGAGCTCAGGATGCTCTGCCACAGTTGGACACAAATATAGTCCATAAGAACATTTGGGACAAGCAGTGTTACTACTGGGATTATATCCCAAAGAGATTATAAAGAAGGGAAAGGGACCTGTATGTGCACGAATGTTTGTGGCAGCCCTTTTTGTAGTGGCTAGAAACTGGAAACTGAATGGATGTCCATCAGTTGGAGAATGGCTGAATAAATTGTGGTATATGAAAATTATGGAATATTACTGTTCTGTAAGAAATGACCAACAGGATGATTTCAGAAAGGCCTGGAGAGACTTACACGAACTGATGCTGAGTGAAATGAGCAGGACCAGGAGATCATTATATACTTCAACAACAATACTAGATGATGACTAGTCCTGATGGATCAGGCCATCCTCAGCAACAAGATCAACCAAATCATTTCTAATGGAGCAGTAATGAACTGAACTAACTATACCCAGAAAAAGAACTCTGGGAGATGACTAAAAACCATTACATTGAATTCCCAGTCCCTATATTTATGCACACCTGCATCTTTGATTTCCTTCACAAGCTAATTGTACAATATTTCAGAGTCTGATTCTTTTTCTACAGCAAAATAACGTTTTGGTCATGTATACTTATTGTGTATCTAATTTATATTTTAATATATTTAACATCTACTGGTCATCCTGCCATCTAGGGGAGGGGGGGGGGGGGTAAGAGGTGAAAAATTGGAACAAGAGGTTTGGCAATTGTTAATGCTGTAAAGTTACCCATGTATATATCCTGTAAATTAAAGGCTATTAAATAAAAAAAAAAAAAAAAAAAAGAACATTTGGGACAGCTTCTGTAATTTGACATATTTCGCGTTTCCTTTCCTGAATGTGGGGGGTTACACAATTATGATTTATTATCAGTAAATGTTTGACATATATACCTGTTCTATATAACTATATACCCAAAGTCACATAAAAATTTCACAGGAAAAAAAAGGGATCATGAATGGAAAAAGTTTAAGATGCCCTGGGCTAGAACACTAGAAAATTTGATGTCCACATGGAACATTTTTCTCTATTTAAAACACCAGCAACAAAATAATATTCAGAACGATTTATATAGAATGTGGCATTTCCAAGGGAGACAGTATAAGTCCATTACAGCTCTGCCTAACCTTAAACCTATCATCATCATTCCAGAATGATGGAACTGAGCACAAGTTTTAAGTCAAATAAGCCATACTAAAAACACTGTATTAATCATTTGCTAAACTGAGATGACAACAAGTTATATTGCTCCACTGAAAAACATCTTAAATAGTTATTTCATCACATAGAAATTTCCCCCAATAACACTGAAATACCAGTTTTACTCAATAATTGTAAAATTTGTAACATGCAACCCCCAAAAAATAGAAATTGAAGGTGTTAAGCTTTTTAAGATCAAATTAGACTAATTGATGAAAAAAAAAATGAGATACACAAGAATCTTGGTTTTGTTTTTTATTTTTCAAGCAAGGCACATAAGACTATCAAGTTATCAATGGCACCAAGGTACCAGATGACAAGATAACGATGATGATGATCATGATGATGATGATCATGAGGAAAATGATGATGATGACCATGACATAGGCACATAACGGGAGAAATTGAAATAATGTAGGAATAGAATATACTTCTCGTCTTGATGATATTGAGGCTATTCTGTAGATGCTTTCCATAAGCTGATTTCCAAAATTTTTTATTCAATTTTTAAAAATCTAACTCTAAAATGGTTCTGAAGAATATTAAATGTGTTTGTTAAGAGACTGACTTGCACCCTGAAGTCAAAATGTAATGGGAGAACACACTTAAAACAACTAACTCTTAACTATTATCATTTTTAACATATCCTTTAATCATCATGAAATGTACAACAAAGGATTCTTAACTCTTTTTGGGTTATGCACTCTTGTGGCAGTCTGATAATGCCTATGGAACTTTTCTCAGAATAATGTTTTTCTTTAATTCATAATTTAAGGAAATGTTAAATTTTAAGTAGAGGTTAATAAAAGTAAAAATGAAGTTTTTCATACTTAAGATCAGAACCCCTTTCAATCTATCCATAGACCCCAGGTTAAAAATGCCTGATCCAAAAAATATTTGAAAAACCTATGTAATATTAATTACAGGATTGTTCAATAATTAATATAAAGTATTAGTACAATACAAAAATCTATACAATATTAATGAAATATAAGTAACATATCCTAAAGCAGCTATAGAAGAAGAAAATAACACTTCCCCATCGATAAAAAGAGAGATAGATGATCTTAAAGCAGGCAATAAACAGGTTAAAATGTATTATAAGTACTTTTGGAACAAACAAACCTCACTTCACTAAAGCAACATGAAAAGAGACAAAAGGCATATGTCACTGAATTTGTCATATCTAATGGAAAGTGTTTTATCTCTGACAGCAGCCTATGAAATAACGAATACAGAAATGGAATCAAAAGGCATCCTATGGATAATATTTATATGAACTCAACCTAGTATACATCAAGAAAGAAGCAACAAATAAATGGATACATCATATAGATTTTGGTTATAGACATGAGGTTTCTCATAGAGATTCAGAATCAAATTGTTGCCACCAGAAATTAAGAAAGATTATCCTTAGGGAGCCCAGACTCACTGGTCAAGGGGGATTAAAATGAAATGGTGAAAACCTTACAACATATTCTGATAGTTTATAAAAATTTGTCATCTAGTGGTTAACTAGAAAAACATGATCATGTGGTTAAAATTCTATAACAGAAACTTTTGTCTTTTATAAATCAAAAGATAACAACTTCCTATGAAAAACACCTCAAAATATCTTTGAGAATTCTATAAATAAACTGTACTCCAACCAGAGCAGTACCACAGATGTTATCACATTTGAGCATAACACTGATCCATAAAAATTTAAGAACAATGCTTTTAATAGACAGAGCATAACCAAAACTTAATCTTCACATTAAATACAATGAAAACCTTTTAAAATCAGTGTCGTAGCAAAAGAAATTTAAACCACGTAGCAATAGAATAAGGAGAGTATTCCTTTTACCCTGTATACTACTGGAATTATTCTAAAGATGTTTTAGAAGATAAAGTCATATCTTGACACTCTCATTCAATTATAAGAGACAGGCACTTTAACCTTCTGTGTGATACTTCCCACATTAAATATTAATAGATTATCTTTGAATCATTTCTATCTGAACTCCATCAAAAAAGATGGGAAAAGGCAATAATCAGTCAATCAACAAGCATTTACTAAGTATTACCAAATGTCAGGCACTATGTTAATGCTGAGTATACAAAGGGCAAAAGCATGGTCTCTATCCTCAGAGAGTTCAAATTCTAATGGTGGAGATAACCTGAAAATAAATGTACATAGAAGATATATACTGTGCAAATGGAAGGTAATTTAGAGGAAGGCATTGGTTGTGAGGAATAGTTTGGAAAAATGGCTTCCTGAAGAAAGTGGGATATAAGTTGAACCTTGAATAAAGCCAAAAGAATTAGAGCAAAGGAGGGAGAAGATTCAAATTCTCAAACTACAAATAAAAACCCAAAAATAGCTTTCAACGTTTAACCAAGTAACTCTTCAAGAGATGTAATGATGCTCTCATCATTACATATAGACCTATCACCCAAAAAGTCCAAATACAATAGTAATATGTAAAAAGCAAGGAACAATATTTTGTAACTAAACCAATACTCAAAATATGCAAACTCCATAGATTTAAATTTTTAGCAAAATGTACAGACTTCATGGAAGAAATTCAAACCATGTCCCCTATCTCCAACTAGAGTTATCCTGAAGGTGTTTTATGTACCTCTCCAGAAGATGAGCTCATGTACCAATTTTGTTGTTCAATTGTTTCAGCTGTGTCCAATTCTTTGTGACCTCATTCTTTTTTTATTTGTTTGTTTTGTTTGACTGATTCTTGAAGTCTTATCGAGTCATTTACTTCCATTTGTTCAATTCTAATTTTTAGTGTATTATTTTCTTCAGTTACCTTTTTTAGCTTATTTTGTGCTTGGCCAATTGAATTTTTAAATGAGTTGTTTTGTTCATTGAATTTTTTCACATTTTTTTCCACAAATTTTGTTTTTCAACAATTTGGTTTCTTTTTCATATCTATTTTGTAAGGAGCTATGTGCTTTTTCCATTTCATCATATCTATTTTTCAGGAGTTTTCTTCAGATAATTTCTCTTTTTTATTTTCATATCCTCTTGCAAAGATCTCATTTCCTTTCCCCATTTTTCTTCTAACTCTCTTTTAAGATCCTTTTTGAAAGGATTCAAGAAAAGGCTTGTGAAATGAGGACAGTTCATATCTTCCTTTGGGGTATCATCTGGCATTGATTTGCCTTTAGGAACCTCAGGATTTGAAGTCTGTTCTTCTCCCTCCATAAAAGCTGTCTATGGTCAAAGTTCTTTTTTTTTTTTTTTTTTTTTTTTTGCTCATTTTTAAGGGTTGAGTTCTGCTCTTAAGGCAAAGGGCAACAGCAGTTTTAGTTCACCCTGGGGTAGTTCTGCTGACTGATTTCCCGGTGCTAGGTAATCATGAACAGGTCCTTTGTTCTTCTGGGGCTCAGTGGCTTACAATTTGCCTTTTGTGTTTGCTTTTGGGTGTTTTGCAGCAAACCTGCTAAACCACTTGCTTGCAACCAGGACAGAGTAGTCTAAGAGGCTCACAGAAGATTCCCTGGTGGGAAGACCCCCACAATGCTCTGGCTCCCCACCCCAGCTCCTTGCCCCAGGCTCCCTACATTGTGGTCTCGGTTCCACAGACTGTCACTCTGCCTGATTGAAACAGAACTCTTCTGAAGTTCTTCCAAAGTATCTTCTTCTAGATATGTGTTGTACTCCAAATATTTATGAGTTCTGTCACTCCAAAACTAGTTCAGAGATTTATTCTGCTGTTGGTTTGAAAGAAGGTCAGAGTAGGTCACAGAAATCCATGTTTGCTCTCTGCCATCTTAGCTGCACTGGGATTTTCTTGACAGAAATACTAAAATAGTTTGCCATTTTCCTTCTCCAGCTCATTTTATTGTGAGACAAATAGGATTAAGTGATTTACTCAGGGTCAGTGAGTAAGTGTCTGAGACTAGACTTGAACTCAAGTCTTCCTGACTCCAGATTCAATCTCTATCCATTATGCCACCTAACTTCCCCAACATATCAATACTATTATGAAATTTTTTAAAGTAGTTGTTTAATCCATTCATACAGTAGTCTATAACACATTAAATATAAAATAATAATAATTAGCAAGATATTAAATGGTTCTTAGACCATTTCTATCTGAACTCCAAAAGATAACAGTGATCATAAATGATGATGATATAGACTGATGGGAAAAATCAAAACCACAGGAACATAATGGGACACACATTATCTCTGTCATCCTGCTGCTACTGAAGATGTTTTCCTTGAGACTACATAAAATGAGTTTATATCCTAATACTTACATTCAATTACAAAAAGCAGTGATTTTATCTTACTCTACAAAGATCTGAAGAATATTAAATACAAAAGTATGACAAGAACAGAGAAACCTATGCCACAATCATTTCCATCTATATTTTATCAAACTAGATGAAACTGAGTGTCAAGAACAAACAAGACCAATGACAACACTAACATGACATAGTTACATGACATTTACATAGTTCTTAAAAGTTTTCAAAGTGCTTTATGTACAATTCACAGACAGAAGCATCTTAGTAGAGTAGCTAGAGAACAAACTTTGAAGCCAAGAAGATGAGATATAAGTCTTGACCAACACATACTGGCTATATGATCCTGGGCAAGTCACAACCTTTCAGTACTCTGGGCAGGTTCAAAGAACAATCAAGAGAGCATTTGCCCTGGAGTCAAGAAAATCTGAATTCAAGTTCAGTCTCAAACACTGTATGATGCTTGGCAAGTCATTTAACCTCTGTATACTATAATTTCTTAAATGGTAAAAGAGAGATCATAATAATACCTACTTCCCAAGGATGTTGTGAGGATCAAATGAGCTATATATAAACTGCTTAGACAGTGCCTGGTACACAGTGGGTGTTTAATAAATGATTGTTCCTTACTTTTCCCATTTCTTCTTTAAGACTATCAATTACAGAGAAGTTGCCAACCTGCATTAGTAGTGGGAATTCCCTCAGTCCCCTAAACAAATGAAATGATCTAATCCAGTCTGTATCACTGACCTTGTCTCTTTCTCATTTGATCCTGAAAGCAACCTTAAGGTACAATTAATACTGTTATTAGGTAGTGGGGTGGCTCAGTGGATAGAGTGCTGAGCCTGGAGTAAAAAGCTTCCTCTTCTTGAGGACCCTGTGTGACCCTTCTGTGATCTTGGAAAAATCACTTAATACTGTTTGCCTCAGTTTCCTCATCTATAAAATGAACTGGAGAAGGAAATGAAAAACCACTCTAGTATCTTTATCAAGAAACCCACAAATGAGGTCTAGAAGAATTGTGAAAGTGAAATGACTGAACAACAACTACTATTAATTATTGACTATATTTTATAAATAATAAAATAGCTCAGAGAGTTTAAATGACTTCCCTATGAGCAACATAGTTAATATTGGAAGGGGTATAACCTAAAAAAAATGACAGAATAAATTGTTTGAATTCATGGAAAGCCATTCACCATCACAGTAATAACACAAATCTATGTTCCAACTTCTGATGCCAAAGAGGTTAAAGTTGCTTAATTCTATGAAGATGTACGACACCAGAAAAAAAAAATCACATTCATCATAGGAGCTTGGAATGCTAAAGTAGGACATCAAAAGATAAAAGATAAAATAACAGGCAAGTTTGGCTTAGGAGTTCAAACTGAAGCAGGGCAAAGACTAACAGAATTTCATAAAGAAAACTAGCTAATTATATCAATCATAGGGGATTCGAATGCTAAAGTAGGAAATCAAAAGATAAATGGAATAACAGATAACTTTGCCCTTAGAGTTCAAAATGAAGCAGGGCAAAAACTAACAGAATTTTGTAAAGAAAACTCAATGATTATATCAAACATTCTTTTTCAAGTACCCAAAAGGTAACTATATACCTGGACATCACCAGATAATCAATATAGAAACCAGATTGATTACATACTTTGCAGCCAAGGTGGAAGAAGCTCTTAACTGTCAGTTAAAAGAAGACCTGGAGTTAATTGACTCAAATCATGAACTTCCTTGCAAAATCCAAACTTAAATGGAAGAAAGTAGGGAAAACCATTAGACCACATATAAATATGAACTAAATAACATCTCTTGTGAATATGAAGTGGAAATGATGAATTTTTTAAAGGAATGGTACGATAGATAAACTTCCTAAAGAACTACAGACAGAGCTTCACAATATTATACAGGAGGCAGCAATCAAAAAACATTCTAAGAAAAGAAGAGCAAGAAAGAAAAATGGCTGTCTGATGAGACTTTATAAATAATTGAGGAAAAGAACAAGAGGAAGAGAAAGATATCTAACTGAATGGAGAATTTCAGAAAAAAAAAAGCTTTCTTAAATAAGCAATGAAAATAAATAGAAAAATAATATAATGAGGGCAGCTAAGTGGCACAATAGATAGAGCACCAGCCCTGAAGTCAGAAGGACCTGAGTTCAAATCTGGTCTCAGACACTAAACACTTCCTAACTGTGTGGCCCTGGGCAAGTCACTTAACCCCAATTGCCTCAGCACACACACAAAAAAAAAAGAATGGGAAAAACAAAAAAATCTCTTTTTAAAAATTAGAGAAACCAAGAAATACCATGTAAAAATTGGCATGATGACAGAAAAATGGTAGGGATTGAACAGAAGTAGAACAAATTAATAAGAGATATCAAGAATACAGAAACAGAACTATGCAAGAAAGATTCCAACATCACCAATAATCATAATGGTGTGGTTCCTGATCTAAAGCCAGACAATCTGAAGAATGAAGTCAAGAATGCTGCATTTAATGACAACAGGTTTGGAAATCTCAATAGTGGTCACTGGATTGAAAATGGCTTGTTTACATTCCAGTCCTAAAGAAGGACAAAGTCAAGGGATATTCAAGTTACAAACAATTGCGTTCATTTTATATGCCAGCAAGGTTATGTTTAAGATTCTGCAAGCTAGGCTTTAGCAATATGTGAACAAAGAATTACCAAAAGACCAAGCCGATTTTTGTAGAGACAGAAACTAGAGACCAAATTGCCAACATTTACTGGATTATGGAGAAAGCAAAGGAGTTCCAGAATAAAATCTACTTCTTTTTTATTAACTACACTAAAGCCTTTGACTATGTGAATCACAACAAAATGTGGCAAGTCGTCAAAAAGATAAGAGTAGCAGATCATCTGGCCTCCTAAAAAACCCATTTGTGAATCAAGAAGCAACATGTGGAACATGTGGAACAACTGATTGGTTTAGGGTTGGAAAAGGAGTATGACAAGGTTGTATATTGTCACCTTATTTATTTAACTTAAATGAAGAGTACAGCATATGAAATGTCAAGCTGGATGAATTAAAAGCTAGAATTAAGGTTAGCAGGAGAAATATCAACAATCTCAGATATATAGATGATACCACTCTGGTGGAATTAAGAAGCCTCTTGATAAGAGTGAAAGAGGAAAATGTGAAAGCAGACTTGAAGTTTAACACCAAAAACAAAAACAAAAATAACCAAAGATCTTGGCAATGAGTTCTATCAGTCCCTGGCAAATAGGAGAAGAAATGGAAGCAGTGATAGATTCTGTATTCTTGGGCTCAAAGATCACTGCAGATGACAATTGTAGCCATGAATTTAAAAAAAGTTCCTGGAAGAAAAGCTATGGAAAATCCTGACAGCATGCTAAAGAGCAGAGAGACATTACATTGCTAGCAAAGGTCTGTATAGTCAAAGCTATGGTTTTTCCAGTAGCACTGTATGACTATGAGAGTTGGACTACAAGGAAAGTTGAATGCTACAGAATCAATGCTTTTGAATTGTGGTACTAGAAAAGACTTTTGAGAGTCCCTTGGACAGCAAAGAGATTAAATCACACAATTCTTAAAGAAATTGATTCAGGCTCTTCATTACAAGGTCAAATATTGAAGCTGAAAACTTAAATACAGGTCAGTCGTGTCTGACTCTTCATGACCTCATTTAGAGTTTTCTTGGGAAAAATACTAGAGTGGTTTGCCATTTCCTTGCCCAGCTCATTTTCAAATGATGAATTGAGATAAACAGGGCAAAGTGCCTTGCACAGAGTCACATAGCTAGTAAGATCTGGAGCCAGATCTGAACTCAGGTATTCCTGACTCCAGGTCATGCACTTATCTAGCTACTCAAAGTTTAAATACTTTGGCCACGTGCTGAGAAGATGACACTCACTGGAAAATACTCTGATGTTGGGAAAGATGAAAAGGGAACAGCAGAGGATAAGATGAAAAGTGTTATGGAAGCAATAAACATCATCTTGGACAACTATGAGAGATACTGGAGGTGTGCTGTCATCCATGGGGTCATGAAGAATCAGACATGATTGAACCACAGAACAACAACAAAGGATTTGAATCCAAGTCTTTCTAATTGGCTCTAATTCCAGCCCTCTCCTGGGACATTCTAAAACAGCAAAAGAGTGGGTACCTCAAAATCAGAAATAGCACCACACTCCAAGGGAAGGGGGAGAAAAGGAAAAAAAGAGGCAAATCTACTTTACATTGCTCTATATCTACTCCCAAAAAAAAGCCCTCTTTACTCAACTGTGTGCAGTCTTTTCAGATATAATCTGTGCATTTGTCTTTTGATAGACATTTATTCAAATGTACAATAACAATGCTATTCTCAGACTCCTTGGCAAACTGTCAAGACTTCTGCCTCTCAGGCAGCTCCGGATTTAGGCATAGCTTATGCTCCATCCCACAAGGGAAAAAAGATTCAGCTGGAAGACTCTAAGTTCTCAGTATTTTTTTTAATAGTTGTACCTTTTAAAGAAAGATGTTTTGAAGCTTAACGTAGTGCCATTGTTAGAGATAACAAGAAATGCTGGCACTTAGATAACTTGTCAACTTCAAACTTATTTCATGTGTCAAATGTTAATTGTCTGAATCTCCCAAGTGCTCCTTTGTGAGCTAAAGGTTTTATTTAGCACAGCACTGGGAAAGGAACTAGTGACTGGAGTTAACAAGTTGCTCACATTTGTCATCATGCTGATTTTCCTTACATCTACTGTAAACTTGCAGAATGAACTGCAAAGCAGGCACTGATAACAATTCCCTGTTAACAAAAATTAATATATTCCCAGCATTAATTACAACAGCTGTTTCCTTGGTAAGATCCCAGGGCTAGCAGAAAATCATTCTCCCAAAGAAAAGCTTAAGTGAGCAGTTTTTATGTCATGCTTTCTATAGTTACTAGCATCCCTAGAAAACATGTTTTTTTCCAAAATTAAATTCAAAAGTTTTATTTTTAAAAAAAACTTAAAAGACATAATATATATGTGGATAGACAGACAGATAGATAGACAGACAGACAGACAGAGACAGATAGATAGATAGATAATCTCAGGTATTCTTAAACTGAGGCCCACAGATCTAAAAGGGGATCACAGATAGATTTCAGTGGGTCCATGAACTTGGATAGAAAAAAAATCACCTCTTCACTTTTATTAATTTTTTATTAACTGAAATTTAGCATTTCTTCAATTATTTAAAAACATTCTTCTAAGAAGGGATGCACAGGCTTCATCCAACTACCAAAAGAAGCAAATGGTAAGGGTCACAGTATTTAAACTCTTGAGCCTGTGGCCTCAAATCTGGTGAATTTTTTCCTGTATCATGAGTGCAATTATATTATCTTTCTTCATACTAAACTGAGATTACATAAATGAGATTTGTTGCAACTCATTGTCAGAGAGTCAAGGTCAGATTATCTCAGTCCAACTGCTCAGTCAGGCCTAGGCGTGAAGCTCCAAAGAGGGGGACTTCTAGAAAATGGGAATATTTGATCTCACAAAAGACAGGGCACAAGATAGGGCATCCCTATAGATCTCTTATTAAAGTCTCCTCCCTGCCTGGTCATTCAGAAGCATTAATTTTTGTATATAGACTTGAGGGACTCTTGAGATATGTCCATCTAGGGTAAGAGACAAAGTTCCTCAAATATTCAAGTTACTCTAATGAAAAACCTCAGGGAAAAGGAGGCCATATGCTCAAGTTTGGTGCTTGGAATAGAGTTTCTGTCAAATACACAGACAGCAGCTGGATAGTATTATACCAAAGTATCCCAAATGGGTCCATAAGGATAGTTTCCATATCAGGTAGAAAATCATTAAGGGAAGTAGTATTCCTGATCAGTTGATAGTGGATTAAAGATTCCCTATCTGGATGACAGTTATGGTGGCTAAGAAGAGTGAGGATATTATGGAAACAGATAATATGAGTTCTTGGAAATCAGTATCTGTATGGGTACTTATGTACTATTATGTTGATTATTATTTGGGGGCCAAATGGAAATGCTCAGAATGACCTGAACTATCTATGCCATGCAGTTAATATAAAAATATCAGGTCCCTAGAGGGAAACATGGTAAAAGATAGCTCCTTAAATATTAGAGATGGAGGAGGCAAAGTTGTTATGGCAATCACTGTGTTCCTGACCTTGTCAATGTGGTTGAACAGGTAGCCTAGGCAACATGTGAGTCACTTGAGGTCACTGATCTCAACAACTCTTTCTTCTATATTTATAATTGCTGAGAATGATTAGAATTTGTTTGCTTTTACCTGGGAAAGTCAAGAATACCTCTACCATCCTTTCTCAGACTAACTTGAATCTTCCTTCTTATTGCTATAATTTGATAGGAAGAGATCTGAAAGAGGGCCCACTTCCTGAAGATATGAATGTCAACCACTATATCACTGATGTAAAGTTCAATGTTGACTGGGTCAGATGAGATCACAGTAGCAGAGTCATTGCATTCCAATACGGCTCACCTAAGAGACAAGGGATGGGAAATCGGCTCTAAGAAAACGCAGGATCCAGTCCACTCAGTCTTTCATCCTAGGTCTTTTGACCCTATAGATCCTATGTATTCATAAGTGCCAATTTTAAAGAACTAAACATTAAATAATCATTAGGTTTATGAACCATAACTCTTTGAAGTAACCACTCATTTTGCCACTTTTAAAAGGCAGTTATTGGTCTATTGCTGAGCTCTTTAGGTCATTTCCCTTCATAAAACTTATCCACTTTGAATTGGGTGATATAAAATAGACTAGAAAGATGAGTAGAGCATAGGAGGCTTTTATGATTAAATGGAAATTATATTTTCAGGATTGGTTCATGAACAAGTTGACTCTGATGAAGACTAAAATCTCTAGTAGCTCAAGAGATCCCTGTTTACAAAAATTTAGCTTTAGAGAAATGTCATGATGCCTGGCTCAGTAACAATTCTGCCCACTATGAGAGAGATACGGGCAACTGAACCTCAGTGATCATTAATTAATGGGAGATATCCTGAAGAACAGTTGCCCTGTCAAGATTTCCCAGTGGGCATCACTGCAATTTACATTGCAGTCAAAGAACCTTGAGGGAAGAAGCAGGTAAGACCTTCATCTCTACACTGATTCCTGTGTAAGAATTTGATGAGTGGTCTGTGGTTTATAAAGAACAGGACTGGACAATTAAAGTTTCTTCTCTTTGGGGTTAAAATTTTAGAAAAATTATGCCAATGTGTCCCACTATATATAACTGTTTGTGGGGCATGTTAGTACCAACCAGATACTTCATAAATCCTCTGCTGAAAAATCAGGCTGATGGTCTTGTAAGAACAGCAATAATTGAACACCAGCTACTTCACTAAGATGGACATGGGGGCCATAACGATATGTCACAATGAGCGCAGACCCAATAATCCCCCTAACCAAAGATGAAACATCTATTTCTGTTTTTTGATGTTCCTCAAACCAAACAAAGCATCACAAAGTTCAGTATGGCATGATCCTACATGGCTCTTTGATCAATGAATTGATTATATTAACAACTTTTCCCTATATTACTGCAAGAAGTTTGGCTTTCCTGCAGTTGATACATATTACAGTATCAATCAAGCCTGCCACCATAATAGCTACCATCAGAGCTCTTAGAGAACACATGCTTCTTTATAATTACCCATACTATTGGTACAGACTTATGTCAGAGATCCAAGATTGGATCTAAAACTACCACATTCATGGGGTTTTCCATTTCCTATACCATTTTCAGGCACTGGATATTACTGACTATTAGAATAGATTCTTGAGCCAACATCTCCATCATCATATCCCCAACTGTTGGAGTTGGTTGTCCTATCTCCCAGAAGCTGTACCTGTAATGTGTCAGTGGAATGAGAGTTCTATTCTCCAATAATATAGATTATATAGACACAATCTTAATTGACCTCCCATTCTTCCTTATTTTCTCCCCTGCTTGGAATCCCTTAAGTTTTAAGAATTTTTGACTCCAATGAAAATTCTATGCATCCTAGGGAAACAGTTCATGTTCTTCTTAAATAGAAATCCTCCTTTTCCTTGGGATAATTTAAAAAATTTTATCCTAGGAAGTACTTAGAGGGGGGGGGGGGCACTAAATAGTGGAACTGTTAAGAGGTGCTTTCCTTTCTAATGACATGGAAAAGATGAAATGGTCTTTTCATACTTATGGCAAATGTATACTTGCCTTGAAGAGTATACTTTAACTAACTTGGTGTCAAATTTGAGTTTCTAGATGAAGAGGGTGGGGAAAAGACTTCATCCAATTCCTACAGAGGAGGGCAACCTTTTACTGTCAAACAAAATTAACAAGAAGGAAGTTAATGGAATCTTGGAAAACTTAGATATGATAGACCTCTGAAGAAAATTGAATGGGCATAGAAAAGAATATTCATTGTTCTAAGTGGTATATGGCACCTACCCAAAAATTCACCATATATTATGGCATAAAAACTTTACAATCAAATGCAAAAAGACATAAATAAATGCATTATTTTCATAATAATATGAATTATTATATTCATGCAATATAATGCATGATGCATTAAATGCACAATGCATTAAAATTATTCAATAAAGGGCCAAAGAAAGATAGGCTAAAAACTAATTGGAAATTAAACAATCTAATCCTAAAGAATGAATGGGTCAAACAACAAATCATAAAAACAATCAATAATTTTGTCCTAAAGAATGATGATAATAAAACAATATATAAAAACTTGTGAGATGCAGCCAAAGCAGTTCTTAAGGAAAATTCTATATCTCTAAATGCTTACATTAATAAAATAGAGAAAGCGGAAATCAATGAATTGGTTATACAAATGAAAAAGCTAGAAAAGGAACAAATTAAAAACTGCAATTAAATATTAAATTAAAAATTCTGAAAATCAAAGGAGAGATTAATAAAAATGAAAGAAAATTTGAACTAACAAATAAAAGTGAGTTGGTTTTATGAAAAAAACAACAAAATAGAAAAGCCTTTGGTTAATTTGATTAGAAAAAAAGAAGAAAACAAAATTATTTCTTCTTTTTTTCTCATCAAATCTCCAGAGTCAAATGAATTTACAAAATTCTACCAATATTTTAAAAGAAATCAATTACAATACTATATAAACTATTTGAGAAAATAGGTGAAGAAGGAGTCCTGTCAAATTCCTTTTATGACATAATTATGGTGCTGATACCTAAATCAAAGGGCTGAAACAGAGAAAGAAAATTATAGACCAATTTCCCTAATGAATATTGATACGAAAATTTTAAATAAAATACTAGCAAGGAGATTATTACAACTTATCACCAGGATAATACACTATGACCAAGTGGGATTTATATCAAGAATGCAGGGCTGATTCAATATCAGGAATACTACTGACATAATTGACTATATCAATAATAAAACTAACAGAAATCATATGATTATCTCAAAAGATAACAGAAAAAGATTTTTTTGACAAAAAACAGCCTCCATTCCTATTAAAATACCAAAGAGGAATTAATAGAGTAGAGCTTTCCTTAAAATGATAAGCAGTATCCATTTAAAATCATCAATAAGCACTATATATAATGGGGACAAGTTAGAAGCATTCTCAAGTAGATCAGGGGTGAAACAAGTATATCCATTATCATCACTATTATTCAGTATCATCCACTATTATTCAGCTTTAACAAAAAGAGAAGAAAAAAATTTTAAGAAATTAGAGTAGACAACGAGGAAATAAAACAATCACTCTTTACAGATAATATGATAGTATACTTAGAGAATCTTAAAGAATCAACTAACAAGACTTTAACAATTAACTATTTAATAATTAACAACTTTAGCAAAAATATTTAAAAACTCACAAATCAATGGAATTTCAATATGTTACCAACAAAGTCTAGCAGCAAAAGATAGAAAGAGAAATTCCATTTAAAATAATAGTAAACAACATAGAATATTTTAGAGTCTGTCACAGAAAATCCAGGAATATGAACACAATTATAAAACACTTTTTACACAAATACAGTCGGATCTAAGCAATTGGAAAAAAAAATCAATTGCTCGTGGGTAGGCTAAGCTAATATAATAAAAATGACAATTCTGCCTAAATTAGTCTACTTATTCAGTGCCATGCCAATCAAACTGCCAAAAATTATTTTATAAAGCTATTTAAAAATTGCAAAATTCATCTGGGAAAAAAAGGTCAAGAATATCAAGGGAAATGGGAAGGTGGGGAAAGAAAGCAAAGGAAGGTTGCCTAGCACCCCTAGATCTAAAACTGTTGACTAAAGCAGGTAAGGATGTTTAGACTGGAGAAAAGAGGTAAACATTCGAGTCATCTTCCAGTATTCAAAGGTCCGTCATATGGAAGAAGGATTGGATTTTTCTCTGCTTGATAGAGGGCAGGATTAGGTGTATTGAGCAGAAACTGCCAAGTTACTGATTTTTTATTCATTTATAACATATGACTTCCTAACAGTTAGAGGTGCCTGAAAATAAAAGAGTTGTCTCAAGTCTCACTATCACTCGTGAACTCAGTCCAAGTGGAGATTGTATGGTCATGTCAAGGATACTATATATAGCAGGCAGTTATCTGGACTTAATGACTTTTGGGTTTCTTACAAATCTAAGATTCCATGACTGCAGTAAAATGCTTGAAAGTATGCCTTTCAGGTCCTTGATTTAAAAAAAAAAATTGTTCATTTTTACATATTTTTATCTCTGCCTTCCCCTTATTGAACAAAACAAAAATATAATAAAAAATAAAATCTTCACCATAAATATGTATAATCCAGCAAAACAAATTCCTATATTACTTATGCCAAAAAATACATCTCTTTTTCTGCATTTTAAGTTCAGCACTGCTCTAGTAGAAAGTGATGTGCTTCATTTTCTGACTTCTGGGCTCATGGTTTCTCATTGGACTGATTAGAGTTTTATGTTTTGAAGACTTTTATTCTATAATGGCATATATTAAATAAGTTGTTTTCCTACCTCTGCTTACTTTACTCTCTATCACTTCATGAGATCTCTATTTTTGTCTCTATTTTGTCATTTCTCATGGCACAATAATATTCTATCACATCCATATACATGATATGTTTAGCTATTCCCCAAAAAGACAGTCTCTTAGTTTTTAATTTGGGGTTACTATGAAAAGAGATGTTACAAATATTTATATACATTCTGAGTCCTTTTCTTCTTTCTTTGATTTCTCTGAGGTATAGATTTAACAGAGTGGTATAGATAGGTTAAAGGGCATGCAGAGTTTAATAACTCTGGAGGCATAGTTCAATATTGCTTTTAAGAACAAATGGACCAATTAACAATACCATTAATAGTGCACTAATGTTTCTGTTTTCCCACACCACATTTGTTCTTTTCTCTTCTGTCATTGAGGTTTTTGATATTACAAACAAATTTTGCAATAATATATGCAGAGAGGAAATACATAGTTGTCCCTGGGACAAGGATCCTCCATCTTTCTTCTAAAAGGAGCTCTTTTTCATTTCCTCAACATCTTGAGATTTACTAGGGAGTAAGAAACTGATGTTTATATTTGAATTCCTCTCCCTGAATGAATATTCCTTTATAAGTAGCATATAAAGTTCTTGAGGACAGGGTCTATTTTTTGTATCTTTTTGTACCCCCAGATTGTATGCACTTTGTATGCACTTACGAAAATGTTTATTGTGGGGCAGCTAGGTAGCTCAGTGGAGAGACCACCATCCCTGAAATCAGGAAGATCTGAGTTCAAATCCGACCTCAGACACTTAACACTTCCTAACTATATGATCCTGGGCAAGTCACTCAACCACAATTGCCTCAGCAAAAAAAAAAAAAAAAAGTTTATTGCTTGACTAATTTACTAGAAGTGAAGAAAGAAGTATGTAGGTTGCTTCCAACTTGAGAATCTGAAATATAAACTTTAGTTGATGTCAACATGCTTTCAAAGACCTTGTTCAGGAGAAAACTAATGGAAATGGAAATTTCATATGATCTTCCATGTCCATAGACATTTTAGGAGATCATTAGGTAAGTAGGATTAGAATGACTCAATGAAGTTTCCAGCAACTTAACCACTTTGTTAATATTCTGTTAGATCACTGACATGCACTCTGAAAAATTATGGTTTCAAGAAAAGATTACATTCAAATATAAAAAATATTTGTCTTCAAAAAAAAAAAACAAACCTCAAGGATATTTGATAACTGGCCTGCTATTGGGAAGAGATTAGATACTAAATTTAAATTGAATATGCAGGTGTAGTGAGTTATTCATTTCATTACTTTTCCTACAGGTGTGTATTAGTAATTGGCAGAGAGTCTGTCAGAGGCACTCTGTTGTTCAACTTTTTCTGATGAAAAGGGATAAAGTTACACAGTAGGTGAAAATTTAAAGGGGACAAAATGGATATTTTCTCACAGAACCTAATTTTGCTCTTTTAATTCCTCATATGTAATGACCCAAATAATGAGGACAATATCAATATCATAACAAGAAGAGGGGACCTCTAATAAAAGTGATACCTTTTATCTAAATGAATCACTCTGAACAATAAAGTACAGTTACAGTAAAACAGTATTTCCTGACTTTTAAAAAGGTAAAGGTAAGTGGAAAATAAGTTTTTTGAGGGCAGCAATTATTGCCTTTTTTTAAATCTTGATATCCCCCCTAGCAGTGTCCCAAAAATAGTAGGTACAAAGCAAATGTTTGTAAAGTTGAATTAAATCAAATCCCCCCAAAAAAGTAAGAGAATTAAACAGAAAATGCAACAATATTAACTCACATTTATATCATGCTCTAATGTGTGCAATGCACATTTCCTGGCAATAACACTGTGAGATGGGTAGTATAAGTATTATTATTATCCCCCCCCCTTTTTTTTTTGCTGAGGCAATTAGGGTCAAGTGATTTGCCCAGAATCACACAGCTAGGAAGTATTAAGTTTTTATTGAGACCAGATTTGAACTCAGGTCCTCCTGACTTCAGGGCTGGTATTTTATCCATGACACCAACTAACTGTCCATATTAGCCCCATTTTACAAATGAGGAAAAATAAGACTCCAAGAGATAAAATGATTTAATGTGGGATTCAAATCCAGTCCTCTCCACTATACTGCAGTGCCCTTTACATATTGAATTCACTGCCTGCTTTTGTTCTTAACTGTAAATCCTCATCTGATATTATCACTATGAGTCATTATCACTTCTTCCAGAGGAAGCACCTAGGCTTTCTGTCTCTACAAAAGATTTTAACATTCTAGTGTGTTCATGAAGCATGAGGGGGGGAGAGACTGAGACTACCACAGAAACTGTAGAATTTTCTTTAATAGCATGATGTAAAGGACTGAAACTTAAGGTTAATTACTGATTGAACAATATTAGCATATGCTTGGAAAATGGCCCTTCCCAATATTCTGTGCTGGCTCGATGATTGGTGTATACAGAGAATTATAGGAGGGACTAGGGGGTGGAATAAGACTAGCCAAGGTCACTTCTGAGCAGGAGACAAAGAGGAGAGGTCGTGAAGATCCTGTGTCCATCCAATTCACTTCTACCCCTAAAGACCAAGAATAAAGACCAAGGACTTTTGCTTATCCTGACTCTGGCTGATTCTAAGGTATCCAGGGAGCTAACTCGGTCTTCACAGCATTATTGTTTCATAAAGATGCCATTTGCTGAGTTGATGACAGCTACAGACCTCTGGCAGCTTCACAGAGCTCGGGGTGAACAAAATGGTGACAGTAGCAAAATTCTATAAGCACCCACTATTCTTTCAGCCAATAATTCTGTCGATAAACATTTATCAAGTGCCTATTATGTGCTGGGGGCAGCTAGGTGGCTCAGTGGATAAAGCACTGGACCTACAGTCATAAAGACCAGAGTTCAAATATGACCTCAGACACTTACAAGTCATTTAGGCCCTGGTCTTCATACAACTGGAAGAGGAAATGGCAAACTACTCCGGTATCTTTGCCAAAAAACCCCCATGGACAGTATTAAAATGATACAGAATAAGACATCAGAAGATGAGCCCCTCAAGTCAGAAAGGTGTGGTGATGGTCTACAGGATCACAAAGGGCAACAATGCACCAGATGCCATTCCAAGTGCTAGAGAAACAAAAAAAGGCAAAAGGCAGTACCTGTCCTCAAGGACCTGATAGTCTTGATGAAGAGCAGAAGCTGTGCTGCTCACAATGAATAAAATATCCCCAAACACCTAGGGGCTTTGAATGGGCATAAATGACACTTCTATCCAATAAGCTGACATTGTGTAATCCTGGAGCATCCAAACCACATTCCTTCAGAGAAGGAGGAGGAAGAGGAGGAGACACACATAAGTCATAATTAAATGAAAAACTATCTCATGGGGTCTCTTGGAGGGACAACAAAAGGAATTGGCAAAAGAGGGTTTATTACCCAAGAGCAATTAGATATATCATTTTATAGGATACTAAGTCACAGGAACAAAGAGCTGAAAGGTACCTCATTGAATCAACCATTCTGGAGAACAATTTGGAACCATGCCCAAAGGGCAATCACACTTACATACCTTTTAATTCAGCAATTCCCACTTCTAGGTCTGTATTCCAAGTGAAAAGGACCCACATATACAAAAATATTTATAGCTGTTCTTTTGTGATGCCAAAGAATTGGAAACTGAGGGGATGCCCATCAATTGAGGAATGGCTGAACAAGTTGTGGTACATGAAGATAATGGAATACTTTCCTTTTTCAGTTCTAATTCTGACTCCCTGGACTTCACCATTAAGCCCTCATACCTTCTCCCTCCTCCATGATTTTCAGTCATTTCTATGTCTTGTGTTCTCCTTAAGAATCTTTTTTATTGCCTTTCTTTGAATCACCAGTGCTTAGCACCGTGCCCAGAATATAGCAAGCACTTAATAAATGCTTGTTGACTTAGTTTCTGATATATGTGCAATATATGTGCAATAACATGTGCAATCATGTTAAACATACTTCCACATTAGTCATGTTGTAAGAAAAGAAATGGAACAAAAGTGAAAAACTATGAGGGAAAAAACAACAAAAAAGTAAAAATAATATGCTTTGACCTCTTAGTCTCCTTCCTTCCAGTTCCATATCTATAATTCTATTGATTATAAATAAATTGGAGGAACATAGGATAGTTTATCTCTCAGACTTGTGGAGGAGGAAGAAATTTGTGACCAAAGACGAACTAGAGACCATTATTGATCACAAAATAGAAAATTTTGATTACATCAAATTAAAAAGCTTCTGTACAAACAAAACTAATGCAGGCAAGATTAGAAAGGAAGCAACAAACTGGGAAAACATCTTCACAGTTAAAGGTTCTGATAAAGGCCTCATTTCCAAAATATATAGAGAACTGACTCTAATTTATAAGAAACCAAGCCATTCTCCAATTGAAAATGGTGGATAGAACAGACAATTTTCAGATGATGAAATTGAAAATTACCACCATATGAAAGAGTGTTCCAAATCGTTATTAATAAGAAATGCAAATTAAGACAACTCTGAATACCCTAAACATCGGTCAGATTGGCTAAATGACAGGAAAAATAATGATGAATGTTGGGAGGGGAGGGAAAATAATATAATTGTTGGTGGAGTTTAAAAATCCAACCATTCTGGACAATCTGAATTATAAAAGTTATCAAACCCAACCGTTTAAGAGGCTTACTGGCTTTACCCAAGGAGATATTAAAGAAGGAAAGGGGCCTTGTATGGCCCAAAATGTTTGTGGCAGCCCTGTTTGTAGTGGTAAAACTGGAAAATGAATGGATCCCTAATTGGAGAAGGTTGGGTAAATTGTTAAAATGTTATGGAATATATTGTTTTAAGAAAACCAGGGATGAAATACAGAGGTTTGGAGGCTTACATGAACTGATGCTGAGGAATAGAAACAAGAATCATTATATACATAACAATGATACTGATGAAGATTACCTGATGGAAGTGGATTTCCCTTTGACAAAAAGACCAATTTGTTTCAATTGATCAATGATGGACAGAAGCAGATATCCCAAAGAAAAACACTGGGAAATGAATGTAAACTGTTTGATTTTTTGTTTTTCTTCCCAGGATTTTTTCCTTCTGAATCCAATTTCCCTGGCAACAAGAAAACTGTTTGTTCTTTACACATACATTGTATCTAGGATATACTACAAATATTTAAATATATAGGACTGCTTGCCATCTAGGGGAGGGGGTGGAGGGTGGGAGGGAAAAATCGGAACAGAAGTGAGTGCAAGAGATAATGTTGTAAAAAAAATTCTGTCAATAAAAAAGTTATAATAAAAAAACTAAATTAAATTAAATTAAATTAAAAAATTAAAAAAAAATCCTATTGAGAGACTGTCAATTTCCATCTAAAATAAGATCAATTTTTTCCACTCACTACCCTGATACCTCATTGTGGTATGTAAATCATTCTGAAGGCTGTTCCAAAACAGTTCAAATACTACCACATCCCACCACCTTAGAAAGGCTTTGGGTTTAGGCCAAAGATAGACTGCCATATGTTTCTCAACCAAGAAGCAATCTATCTAAATTCAGAGTGGCTTCTTTAAATCTATAGCAACTCATGAAAACAGCCTATTAATGCATAGAAAAGTTAAAATCACCATTGGTGGTGAGTATATACACAAGTGATGGAAACACACAAAGGCTAAGATTAAGGTATCAACCTACAAGTCTAGTAACATTTTAATTTTGTTTTTGTTTTTGTTTTTGTTTTTTTTTAAGAAACTCACAAAGAAACAATAGGAGAAAAATCTATTTAGAAATTAGGTATGGATAAAATATTATTTCTTAAATTAGTGGGAAATTATATCAAATCAAATGTTAGTACTATGCCCAAATGACTACAAAACTGAGCATAACCTTTTATCCAGAAATGTCATTACTGAGTCTGTATCCCAAAAAGATCATAAAAGAAAGGGAGGAATCCACATGTGCAAAAATGTTTGTAGCAGCTATTTCTGTGGTGGCAAGGAATTGGAAAATGAATAGATGCTCATCAATTAGAGAATAATTGAATAAGTTATGGCATATGAATGTAATGGAATATGCTCTTATAAAAAAATGATGAACAGATTGCTTTCAGAAAAGCCTGGAAAAGACTTATATGAACTGATGCTGAGTGAGATGAGAAGAACCAGGAGATCATTGTACATAGTAACAGCAAGACTGTGTGATGATTAACTATGATAAACTTAGCTCTTCTCAGCAATACAGTGATCTAAGACAATTCCAACAGACCTGGGATGGAAAATGTAGAAAATCATCGATATGTAGAGAAAGAAACTACAGAAACTGAATGTGAATCGAAGTATTTTCACCTTTTGTTTGCTTTTTGTTTCTCATGGCTTTTCTGTCTTGTTCTGATTTTTTCTTTCACAACACAACTAATACAGAATTCTGTTTAAAGAGATTATAACATGTATAATCTATTATCAGATTGCTTACTATTTTGGGCAAAGGGTAGGTAAGGGAAAGTGGAAGAATAAAATCTGGAATTCAAAATCTTACAAAAATGAATGTTGAAAACTCTCCTTCTATGAAATTGGGAAAATAAAATGTTATTGAATTTAAAAAATAAAGAAATATTAGTTTTCTTCTGATATTTCCAAAGATCTCTGATTTCATCCACGTGGATATATCTTTCCTTCCATTGCCATAGGATCACAACTGTTTCCTTAGCCAAAATGATTCTTCATCTCATGACTGGCATTTTAGTGATGACCATCTGTAAGTATGGACTGTAACATTCTCTGGGCTTGTAAAATTCTCCTACCATTTTCCCCAACAGATTAGTCTGAATGATCATTTTATTTTATTCTTGTTTTAAATCAAAATCCATAAATAAATGATGGCAGAAACAGGTTAAATATTGTATATCTGGAATTAACTATTGTAAACTTTTGTTCAACTATTATAAACCTTTGTTCAAATACAAAAGTCTAACACCGAAATTAGACATATATAATTATCATATTATGGTAAACATCTCCAAGTTGTAGTTTATTTCATTTAAAATGTTATAAATTTAATAAAATTTATTTAAAAATTTAATTTTATATTAAACTACAGATAATAGTAAACATGAGATTTGGATGGATTATTTCTCTTAATTCTTGCAGAATGTCCCATATAAAATGTTCATAATTAATTTATATTTTTGTTTAGTTTTTTAATTATAAGCAGAATGAAAGTTTATATTTTATAAATACATAGGAAATTTTACTTTGAAGCTTTGGGGACAAAGTTAACATTGTAGTTGTTGTAAGCATTTAATGAGAAAATCTAAAAGAATATTAAAAATGATCTTTTAAATTTTTGTGAGGATTCACATTACATTTCTATTGAAAAGGATTTGTGGTACAAAAAAAAAACAATTTTGGAAAACATTTTTCCATCTGCTATTCTAGCACTTTAAGAATCACAGTCATGGTACATCTTTTTCTTTTAAAATAATGTAGTTCACATGTCTTAAGCTGTCCTGAAAGTGACAAACATTCCATTTATAAGAAATCAGGTGGTTCCAAAAATATCCCTTTGTAACATATGTCCCAAATATAAACCCAGTTATAGTATGTTAGGTAATTTTTAAAGTGCTCCATATGTCTATCTTACATGCTCTGTGTTCTTTTTTAATCTCTAATTATGCTATTCTAAATTGTGTGAGTGCTCGTAAATCCTTTGAAGGAACTGAGATATAAATAAATTACTTGAAAAAAAAATTAAAGCAAAAATTAGAGCTCCCTCTGCTGGTCCTTAAATAAAACTTTCTTTTCATTAAAGTAAAACAAAATGAGAAAAGGGAGCAGGGAGAAAAGCCTGTCATCCTGGAAATGAGATCACAAGGAACCTTTGCAAAGTTAAAAGAAAAATTTTTGAACATTAAGATAGGAAAAAGTTCTTGCTTTTAAATATCATAAAGCAATATGTTAGAAATATTCTTAGTTACTGTATGGTCATTTCAGTATTGTCTGACTCTTATGACCCCATTTGTAGTTTACTTGGCAAAGATTCTGGAATTGTTTGCCATTTGATTCTCCAATTCATTTTATAGATTTTAATATGTAACATAAGTAAAAGAGAGGTCTCACCTATAGCATAATATAGTTTGGGGGAGAAGCACAAAAATATTCTTGCTGTAGAATACTTTGTACAATTCTTGTTAAAATAAAATTCCTTCATGTAGTCATATCCTGATTATACAAAATATATTAATGAATCTAATAATATTCATACCCTACTTTACAAGATACTTTTGTGGGGGGAAGAAGAGAAAGGATAAAAAGGTAGACTCATGAAAATTAACAGAAATTCACATTATTCTATCATGGCTAGTCTCGTGATATAAGCCACTTCATGAAATGTTGAAATGTTTGCTTGGGGAAATGGCAAGTTCTCAAACACTGCCACTTTTTCAGTTGTGCCTGCTAAAATGTAAAACTAATATTCAACAAACACATGGTCATCGAAATTTTTCTCTCCTCCTACAGAAATTATCCACAGTAGATAATGGATTCCTACATATAAGGCATCCTGGGTAATAGTCACCCACTTATGTGACCAGTTTATAAGACAGAGAAAAACAGAGACAAGCAGACAGGCAGACAAACAGAGAGAAATATAGATAGAGAGAAACAGAGAGATAAGAGAAACAGTGAGAAACAGAAAGATGAGAAAAACAAAGAAAGAGACAGAGAGAAACAAAGACAGAGAGAGACAAAGAGATAGAGACAGAGAAAGACAGAGAGACAGAGAGACAGAAAGAGAGAGAGAGAGAGAGAGAGAGAGAGAGAGAGAGAGAGAGAGAGAGAGAGAGAGAGAGAGAGAGAGAGAGAGAGAGAGAAACAGAGAAAGACAAAGAGACAGAGAGGATATAAAGATATACATTCACATACATATTATGTGTATATGACTCCATTCACCTCTATATGGAAGAAAATGCTGCTAAAATGTTCTTTATTTCTCTACAAAGCTAAAATAAGGACAACTATGTTGTTATAAATATACCTACGCATTTTGTTCCTATTTTTTCTGAGCACAGGGATCCCCAGAAGACAGGTAGGCTTTAACATACAAATTTATTTTGGTGATTCATTCAACTCTTGCATATAAACAACCAATTCCACTTCAAAACATTTCATATTAGAATGCAATAATCCAACTGTGAGGATTATGTGACCGACAGCATTTTAATTAATTCTCCCTATCCTAAACCCTACCATTTGGGGGGGAACAGTCACAACAAAATAAAAGAAAACATTTGTCTTTTAAAGCCAATACCAACCTTCCAGAAAATATTTTTCTTAATCCTTCTTAGCATTTACCTACTGCCTTTAAAGAATTCTAGTTACTTTCACTGCAAATCAATGAACAAATTTTTCCAGAACCTATTTGGTCTCCCAAGAAAATCTATGTGAAAGTTCTTTCAATTTAATTTTTAATAATTAATTTAATAATTTTTATTAATCGTCACCTACATGTAATGTACAATGTTAGGTATACAAATACAAAGAAGAAATAAGACATTAGCCTAATATAAGAGCTAGTCTATAAAAATAAGGTGAAATTATTAAATATTGACATGAACTTTGTAATCAAATAACAAGTATTTGTTAAATACTCATGATGAATCTGCAACTGTAAAAGTGCTAGGACAAAACAAAATAAAGCAATTCCTTCCCCCAAGAAGTTTCATGAACTTATATAAGCAAATGCAATATATATGCACAGTAAAAACAAGGTGAATTTTTTTTAGAGAAGTACTGATTTCAAGGATTTAAGAAAGGCCTCATGAAGGAAAGATACTTAAGCTGAGTTCTGAAGGAGAAAAGGGATCCTAAGAGGCAAAGATGAGAAGTGAGGACATTCTAGACAGTGGGACAATCTCTTCAGAAGCCTGATGACATCAGATGGAATATAGGAGGGATGGCAAGTGAGCCAGTTTTACTAGAATGAAGAATAAATAAAGAGGAGTCTGGAAAGGAAGGTTAGTTGCAGACTGTGAAAGGTTTCATTGAAAAACAGAGGGGAATTTGCATTTGATCCCCAAGAAATGAGAAGCCAGTTTTTCTAGCTGAGCAGACTATGTAATCAGACATGAATTTCAGGCATATTGTTTTTGTGCCGGTGTAGTTAGTAGCTTTTACAAGAAACATACCACTAATATTATAGAAATTATCTAAGCACTAGGAAACAAGAGAATTCTGTTTAAATAAAAACACAAATTTATAAATTTAGTTATATTCTGGATGAACGCATGTCCATAGAAAGATAATAATGGGGAAAGGTTTTATAGAGAAATAGTTGAAAAATGGTTTCTAAAAAATGAATGGGATATTATTATGCAGTAAAATGAAGAATTCAGAGAATTATTAGAAGATTTATATGACAGGATACAAACTAAAATAAACAGAAACAATGCTTACAGCAATGTCAATGAGATGATTACCAAAAACAAACTGAACCAGTTGAGTAAATGAAAACCCATTAAAGGTCCAAGAACACAGATTATGAAGTATATGGTCCCCCTTAAAATAGACGTGAAGGACTACTAGGAGAGAACACTACATGTACGTTGTCAGAGGCATTCACTATATTGAATGTTCTTTCTTAATTATTTTTCTTTGTTTCAGAGAGACTGGAAAGGGTGAATTATTGAAATAACTTCTGTTTGCCTCAGTTTCCTCATTCGCAAAATGAGGATAATAATAGCACCTGTCTCCCAGGGTTGTTGTGAGGCTCAAATGAGAAAATAATTGTAAAGAGCTTAGCCCATAATTAGCTCTATATAAATGCTACTGTGATTATTATATAGCCTGCTAGGTGGCTCCATAGTGTGTAGAGTATCAGACCTGGAGTCAAGAAGACTGATCTTCCTGAATTCAAATCCATTCTCAGACACTTACCAGCTATGTGACCCTGGGTAAGTCACTTAACCCTATTTATTTCCATTTCTTCCTCTGTAAAATGAGCTCGAGAAGGAAATGGCAAACCATTCCTGTATTCCTACCAGCAAAACCTCAAAAGGAGTTATGAAGACTGAGACACAACCAAAAATAAGTGAGCAATATGATTATCACAAGGAACAAAAAATATGATAAATTTAAAGAAATATAAAAAAGAGCTGTGTGAAAGGGAAGATACACACTTAATACAGCCATTTATTTTTTGCATCATCTTGATAAATTTAAGACACAGTCTTTCCTCTGGATGATCAATAAATGACAAACAGTACAAAAGTATACAGTTGTATGAACTATCTAAGGAATTATTCTTGGGCACTGTTTTGTATAACTTTTTGAGGCATCTACTCTGTTGTTTGTCTATTTCTGTTTGTCTGCTTTAATCAAACAAATTGATTAAGTTTTTAAAAAATTTAATCTAAGAGAAATTGATCCATATTATTCCCCATTTCTTCTCTAACTTCTACTCCCCTCACCCCACCCTCCCAGACCCTACACACACGACCCTTGCCAACAGATACTAGAGTCCTACTATAATGTATAATTGTATAATAGAATTGTACTGTAATGAACTAAGAGACTCGATCATATACAACTATAAAAGAAAAAGAGTTATATCAAATGTAGTAAAAATAAGATATGTTGTTTTTTGTATGAAACTATGCTTATATTCTTAATATTAAAAATAAATTGTATGTTTTATAAAATATCATCTTTGTTTTAGTTTTGAACAGAAAGAAAAACCTCCATAAGGTCTGAATAGAATTGTAACCAGAGCAGAGTAACTGGAGCTTTGTACCAGGGCACAAAATTTAGAAATTTCTAATGTTTACAATCCTTCAACATGACAAACTAAATGAATTATTAGTTAATAAGAATATTATTCTTATTATTATAGGTGGTGCAATAGACAGGGCACTAGCCCTAAAGTCAGGAGGATCTGAGTTCAAATCTGGTCTCCGACACTTAACACTTGTTGGCTGTGTGATCCTAGGCAAGTCATTTAACCCTAACTGCTTCAGAAAAAAAAAAAAAAAAAAAAAAAAAAAAAACCTAAAATTGGAAGGCACCAAATAGTATGCCTCCTTCCCCCCATAACCCTGGTTAAACTTCAATTGAATTCCTCCTTAGCCAAGATCCATCCTACAGTCCTCCCTACCCAGCAGTAGCCTCAGAGTGGTCTCTTCCAATTGTTACACATTTTGTAGAATTTCTAGCATTTTCTACATCTAGCACACTATAATACAATGTTAATTCATGTTAAGAATTATAACCCCAAGGCAACGTAAAATTGTAAATCATCAAAGAAATGTTAGGTTTTAAATAGTCTAGTCACATTGTGAAGGCAGAAAAGAGAACCTTCCAGAAAATTTCATCATTTTGAGCACCCCATTCACAGAACATTCTGATTACCTGAGGTTTTCCTAAAAAATTATGTCTTACATTAAGAAGATTAATTTCAAAATTAATTGTGGTACTGGGCTACCTAGAGTATGGACTTCTGTATTTTTCAGCCAAATGACTAGAAATTGTGTAATCAATAAATCTGGATGCCCTATGAACTCCTAAGTATACTTAGTAGCCACTAAAAATACTCTCTAATTAGTAATTCCATCAGATTTCCTGGCATGTCCCCTTTCCTCTCTCTTGATTCCATTCCCATCTTCAAATTTCCATATACTTTCTCTTGCTCTATGTCTCTTCTACTTTCTATTGTAAACTTTTGATATAGATAACCTAAACTAAAGACAGTCAAAAATACGAATAATAAAGTAAATAAAAAATGAGAAATTTCAATACTAGGGAGAAATGAGTAAAATATTAACTTTTAAATTACTAACGTCCCCACTAAGTAAGGAATCTCATCTCTCTGTGATGTGCAGTAACTGTTCTTCAATGAAGGAATGGAGGGGGTTATAATCAAAAGAACACTGGGGTAGAAGGCAAAGGACCAGGGGTTCAAATCCCAGTTTTGTCACTTATTCCTTGCATGTCATGAAACAATTCACTTAATCTCTCTGGACTTCAGTTTCCCTCATCTATATAATAAGGAAATTGTAGCAAACCACCACTTAATCCCTGCCCAATCTAAGACTATGAGTCTCTGAATCAGCTGGAGATCCTATGATATTGTTATCAAAATCTGGGGCAGAATAAGAAAGAAAGGAAATAAGTTTGGAAGAAGACAGAATATGAAAAATGGAATCTAAGTCATCAGTTTTCACTATCTGAAACTTGCCAAGCTCCCCAAATTAACTTTCATTGGAAAAAAATAAAACAAACATGTCAAATGGGTCAATTTTTTTTAAGAAATAAAATGCTCACTTTCATAAACTTTTGAAAGCTGCAACAAGCATTTTAATTAAAATATACTGATCATACTTGTAATCAGTATAATCATACCTGAACTTAACGTTCGGCCATGCTGCATGTTAATACAAAATACAAAACAAAAACAAGGAAATGTTAGTCATAGAAAATACATGAAATAATTCCCAAGAGAAGTATAAAATTCATGTACAGTAAGCTTTTCTTTCTCATTTTAATCACAGTACTAATAACTAAAGCATTAATGTAATCTAGCAGTTCATTTATAGCCACACAGAGAGGCAGCATGACATAGTGGAAAACTGACCTCAGAGTCAAGAAAACCCCAGATTCAAGTCCTAACTAGCTGTGGGACTAAATTACTCTACCTGTCAGTGACCTCAGGCAGCTCTAAGGTACAGAGTAGGCCCCTGGCTACATCAGTAAAAGAAATGTTCTGATCCTGATCTCCTCATAGCAATTAAACTGTGGCTCTGGTGCTCCTTCAACAACAACTACAAAAATTCACATATAAGAACATCTAAGAGGCAACTTCAGTTTTCAGAGAAAAATAATTCTTTGGGCAACTAGATAGTACAGCTGACAGAGCACTGGCCCTGGGTCAGAAGGGCCTGAATTAAAAGAGCTTCAGACATTTAATATTTTCTAGCTGTGTGACTCTGGGCAAGTCACTTAACCCCAATTGTCTTGCAAGAAAAAAGAAAAGAACAATAATTTTCTCCTTTTTTTCTTTTTCTTTTAATGAGAAGGGAATGGAATAATGGGGAAGAAAGGGAATAAACCCTGTGCCTCCTATGTTCAAAGATTTGTGCTAAACACTTTACAAATATTATTTCATTTGATCAGAATTTCAGAACAATTATTTCAGAATAAACCATATATTTCTTCCATATAACACTCCCTTTAAAAAATAAAAGTCAACTGCTTAACTATTTGGTGACCAAGAAACAAGGGGGAAAGTTCACCACCAATATTAGACATTAAGATTCTTTCTATCCAGTGCAAAAACATTGAGTGGAAAATGAAAATTCTAGCTGAAGTTTGGGATTGTGAGGCAAGACATAATGTCAACGAATATCATGTCAATATCCAAAATAAGAGAAACAAGGCTTAGATGCTGAAAATAAACTTTCCTCCTTTCTGGTAGAATGGGGTGCAGCTGCAATGATAATAACAGAACCTGGGTTCTTCCAGACTCCAAGCTCTATCGGCTACCTACTACACCATGTTGCTTCTCTGTTAGTCATTTTAAACTAATACAAGGAATCAGATTACATATTTTAAATGCTAGAGATGGAAACATGATTAATATGGATCACAAAGAGATCCTGGAATGTGACAATACTGGTGTTCAAAAGTATTATTTCTCAAGTGACCAGCTTCCATGGAAAGCCCCGGCCCCAGCACCCATGTTATCCTATTCCCCTAAGGTTAGACAGCAGGAGATGCTTCAGAGGCTCAATAGTACTTACTCCTCTTCTGGGATACAGCCTGCAAGCATGCCGTCACAATGTCACAATTCTGCTGCACTTTGTGCAGAAGCCGATCTTTTTGCTTCAGTTGTCGAAGCAACTTTGCCGACTGGAGAGCAATGCTGTAAGTCAGTTCTCGAAGGGTTGCCTTCAGTTCACCAATATCTGTTATCAGGACAAATGGACACATAAATGTGATCTCCACCTGCAGAATGGTTTCTAGCTCATAGATTCTTAAACTGAAGGCTATGAACTTGTTTTTTAAAATATATAATTTTAAATAAACATATAATTTATATATCTTCTAATGAATAATTAAATTACTTATAATTTTCTAATATATTTCTGATTGTATATTTACATGTTTTATATAGTTGTAATTTTATAATGTAAATTTTAAACATAATTTGATAACTGAATTTCAGTATGATTAACTTCCCTTATAGATCTGTCTCTTAAGATTTTAAAAACATAATTCTGAGAAGAGCCCCCAATGTCATCAGATTGTCAAAGATGTCCAAGATTCAAAAAATATTAAGAACTCCTAATCTATAGATTAATTAAAATTATTTGGTTCTAGTCACCCAAGATTATATGGATCTACTCAATCACATACATCCTTCTCTATACACTACCAAAGCATTTATGTACTTTTACTGAACTTTCACATTACCATTCATGTTAGCTCTATCTCCCCTGCTACCAATAACAATAATTTTCAGTATCTGTATAAGGCCTTAAAGTTTGCAAAGCATTTTACAACTATTCTTTCAGCTGATCCCTACAACAACCCTGGGAGATAGATGCTATTATTATTATCCCTATTATATGAAGAAATTGAGACAGTTAAATGACTTGCCCAGAATACTACAGTTGATAGGTATCTGAGACTGGATTTCAATTCAGGTCTTAGTCATTCAACAAGCACCTACTTTGTGCCAAGTACTATGCTAAATGCTGGAATATGAGCCCAAAGAGAATAAAAAGAGTATTGCTTCTGGAGAAAGAGGCTTTAGGTTCCAATCTCACCTTAAATACTCTTCTATTTACCAGTGGAACCTTAGGAAAGCCATTTAATTTCCCTTAGTCTCAGTGTCTCTTTAGCTCAAGATCTGTGATCTCCTCATATAACTAATGGGGACCATACCAGTTTTTGTTTTGTTTTTGTTTTGTTTTGGGGTTTTTGTATACTTCACAGTGATTTCTGTTTTCAGTTCAGTCCTATGATTCCATTGGTGAGGATTATTCCTGATATGGAAATTCCTTCCTTCACTAAAGATCAGCAGTCTCATAACTTAAGTAATAGAATGTTGCTAGAGACAGTAAGTTCCTTGTGGTCACAGAGGCGTACATGTCAGATGCAGAATTTGAACTCGATTCTCCTTAATTACAAGGCCATTAAGCTACATTATCCACTATGCCACACTGTATTTCACCTTACACATAGTAGATTCTCAAAAAATATTTCTTGAATTGAAGTGAATTGAATTAAATCATAATATCCTAACAGCATAAGTAATCAGACATTCATCCTCTAATTTCTTTTTTTCTATAAATTGTTTTGGGAACTAATCAAACAGATACTAAATATCTAGGCTATTAACTCCAAAAAATGCTATTGTTACACTAGCACCTATATTTAAGCTTGCCTGCACATCATATACACAATTTTAATCATGAAAGTACTTCAAAGTAAGTTTATAAACTAGGATCACTTCTGACTTAATAACAGGGGACTTCTGGGAGCCCAGATGGTCGGATTAGGAGTAAACTGCTGCAACTCTTCCATATTCACCGCCAAACAAATCCCTAAAACTCTTTAAAACAAATCTTACAACAGCAGAGCTAACAAAAAGAAAGGGAGAAACAATCTTTGAACCCAAGAAACTTGGAAGATTGTAGGGAATTCTAGATAAGAATTCCAGTGAGTCTCAGGCATGCCTTTGTGTAAATTTATTTGCTGAGAATTTTGAAATGCTTTCCTAGCCATCTAATAAGTCTCAAGAGGCACTGGAAGGACTGGCCATCTTCCTGGTACCTTGATTAATGAACATCCTTATTGGTAGGACTGTGTTTGCTCTGGAAACCTGGCCAGTTCCTAGAGTAAAGGAATAAATAAATATTATCTTAATGAGCTTCTTGTGATGTAACATTCCTGTGCTGAGGAAAGGGAGGAAAGGGCTGTTCCATCTCAAGGGTCAAGTATCAAATGAGAATATTTGGCACAATGCTTTCTTTGTTCTCAGACTATAAAAACCCCTTAGTGAAAAGAGACTTTGAGAACAAAGTTAGGAAGATTGGTATCA
Organism: Sarcophilus harrisii; assembly: GCF_902635505.1. Taxonomy (NCBI): domain Eukaryota; kingdom Metazoa; phylum Chordata; class Mammalia; order Dasyuromorphia; family Dasyuridae; genus Sarcophilus; species Sarcophilus harrisii. The sequence continues at coordinate 74,596,390 of NC_045430.1, forward strand.
CTTGCTTGTAAAGGGCAGGAACTATGTATGATTGATTAAATGCTACAACAAGGTGTTAACTCAGTGGAATGATGATAAAACAACTTGCTAGAGAAAATATTAATGAAGTTTGTAGAAGAATTATACTAGGACTACACAAGGATGCTTCTTTAGAGGAGTTCATAAGATGCTGTGCCATAGTGGGCACAAATGCCTTTTATACTCAGGCTATGATGCAGAACATGGGAAGACAGGGTCCCTCTTGGCAAGGGACTCCCAGAGAGACTTGTCAGTGCTTTCAATGTGGTCAAGTAGAGCATCTGAAAGCTCAATATTAAGAGCACAGAGACAGAGTGAGAGGATAGGATGAGAGACCAAGACCCAGAAGAACCCCATGTCCAAAATGCAACAGAGGTTGCCATTGGGCCTCAGACTGTAGACTGACCCAGGGAAATGAGAGGCGGGGCCCAGCTCCAAGATGTCTAACAAAAAACAGGTGGGACATGATGGCAGCCAATGCTACACTCAGAGAGTCTTTAGAAGTTCAGGACTCTGACATGATCAATCAGCAAAGAAGCAGATAGAAGAAAGGGATTACAACAAAAAATAATCTGACCAAAGAAAGTTTTTGTGGTAACAGGGAAGATCAAGACACAAACTCAGAAAAGGACAACAGTGTCAAAACACCTGGGAGCAAATCCCCAAAGAAAAATAGCAAGTTGTCTCAAGCCCAAAAAGAACTCAGTTTTTTTTACCTTTTTCTTTTCTTTTAAATTTGAGCTTGGCTCTGGGACACTGTCTCAGTCGCGTTGTGCCAGAGATTGCAAGGCTTGTCTGATTACCTGATGCTGCACTGAATATTACCTTGAGGCCCATGGGGGCCTGGTATCTAGTACTGGCCTGGACTGGGGGTGTGTCTGGTGCTTTTGTAGGCCTTAGGGGTCTGACAGGTTATCTGTTGCTAATTTGGGAACCTAATAGGAGTGTCTAGTAAGTGCTGAAACCAGTGGGATGTTTCCCTGGGAGTACACTGAACATGTGGAAGTCTGGCAGCTGGAGGTTGCCTGTTTGCCTTGAGGGAGTACAATGGGTGCAAAAGGGAGGGAGAGGTATAATGAGCTAAATTATTTCACATGAAGACCTATTACTAGGAAGAGGAAGATAGAAGGGTGAGTGACGGGCATTACTTGAACCTTACTCTTATCATTATTGGCTCAAAGAGGAAACAATACATTCAATCAGTTGAATATAGAAATCTATCTTATCCATCAGGGAAATAGAAGGGGGGAGATTAACTAAAGGAGTAGAAGGTTAGAGGGAGACTGACAGAAGAAAAAGCAGATAGGGAGAAGTAGTAGAAGCTAAATACTGATGAAGAGGAAAAGGGTGAACGAAAAGAAAAGACAAATAGGAGGAAAGATAGAATGGCGGAAAATACACAGAAAGGAATCATAACTGTGAATGGGAATGATATGAACTCTCTCCTAAAACAGAAACAGAGTGAATCAAAAAACAAAATCTTACAATGTGTTGTTTACAAAAAACATTTTTGAGCAAAGGAACAAAGAGAGTAATAGTAAGGGAGTAGAGCAAAATCAATCATGATTCTGCTAAAGTTTAAAAAAAAAAAAAAAAAAGCAGGGTTAGCAATCCTGATCTTAAAGTTAAAAAAAAAAAAAAAAAAAGGAAGGAAGGAAAGTATATCTTACTAAAAAGATACTGTAGACAATGAAAGGACCATAGACATTCAATATTAAACTTATATGCACCAAATAAAAGAGCGTCCAAATTCTTAAAGAAGTTAAGTGAGTCATCAGAAGAAATATCAAAACTATACTACTGGGAAACTTTAAATGTCCCTCTCAGAACTTGATGAATCCAACCAAACAGTAACCAAGAAAGAAATTAAGGAAGTAAACAGAACATTAGAAAAGCTAGATACAGCAGACCTTTGGAGAAAACTGAATGGCTCAACAACATATGGCACCTACACAAAAACTAAGCATGTGTTAGGGCATAAAACTTCAAAATTAAATGTAAAATGAACTGATGCTAAGTGAAATGAGCAGAACCAGGAGATCATTATACACTTCAACAACAATACTATATGAGGATCAATTCTGATGGAAGTGGCTATCTTCAACAATGAGAGGATCCAAATCAGTTCCAATTAATCAGTAATGAATAGAATCAGCTACAGTCAGCAAAAGAACACTGGGAAATGAATGTAGACCACAACATAGCATTTCCACTCTTTCTGTTATTGTTTGCTTGCATTTTTGTTTTTCTTCTCAGGTTATTTTTACCTTCTTTCTAAATTCGATTTTTCTTGTGCAGCAAGATAACTGTATAAATATGTATACACATATTGTATTTAACATATACTTTAACATATTTAACATGTATGGGACTACCTGCCATCTAGGGGAGAGGGTGGAGGGAAGGAGGGGAAAAGTTGGAACAGAAGTTTTTGCAAGGGCCAATGTTGAAAATTATCCATGCATATGTTTTGTCAATAAAAAGCTATAATAAAAGAAAAAAATAAATGTAGAAAGGCAGAAATATTAAATATATTTTTGGATCATAATGCAATAAAAATTACATTCAACAAAGGATAGTGAAAAGATAGATTAAAAATTAATTGGAAACTAAATAATCTAATCCTAAAGAATAAGTGAATCAAAGAACCAATAAAATTCATCTGGAAAAACAAATCGTCAAGAATATTAAGGAAATTAATGGAAAAATACAAAGGAAGGTAGCCTGGCAATACCAAATCTCAACTATATTATAAAGCATAATCATTAAAACCATTCAATACTAACTAAGAAATAGAGTAGTGAATCAATGAAATAAACTGTGGATACAAGACACAATAGTCAATGACAATAGCAATGCAGTATTTACTTAACCCAAAGATTTAGGATAAGAACTCACTATTTGACAAAAATTTCTGGGAAAACTGGAAAACAGTAAAATATAAACTAGGTCAATATGTCACACCATATACCAACATAAGGTCAAAAAGGGTACATTAACTTAGACATAAAAGAGTGACACCATAAGCAAATTAGAAAAGCAAGGAATACTCTACCTATCAGATCTATGGGGGAAAGAAAAATTTATGACCAAACAAGAAATAGAGAGCATTATGAAATGTAAAACCACCAGTTTTGATTATATTAAAATAAAAAGCTTTTATACAAACAAAACCAATGCCACCAATATTAGAAGGAAAGCAGAAAGCTGGGAAACAACCTTTACAGCATCTCTGATAAAAGACTCATTTCTCAAATATTTATGGAGAACTGAGTCAACTTTGAAGAATACAAGTCATTCCCCAATTGATAAATAGCCAAAAGATATAAACAGGCAATTTTCAGATGAAGAAATCAAAGCTATCTATAGACATATGAGAAGTATTCAATATCATTTTTGAGTAAAGAAATGCAAATTAAAACAATTGTGAGGTAACATTTCACACCTATCAAATTGGATAATGTGACAAAAGAGGAAAATGACAAATGTTAGAGAAGATGTGGGAAAATTCAGACACTAATGCATTTTTGGGAGAGTTGTGAATTGATCCAAAAATTCTAGAGAGCAATTTGGAACTATGCCCAAAAGGGCAAATTGCATATTCTTTGATCCAGCAATACTACAACTAGTCATGTATCCCAAATAAATCATTTTTAAAAGGGGAGAAGGGAGAAAAGGGGGAAGAACCTACATGTGCAAAAATATTTAAAGCAGTCCTTTTCGCAATGACAAAATATTGGACACTGAGGATATGCCCATCAATTGAAGAATGGTTTAACAAGCTATGGTATATGAATGTAATAAAGTGGTATTGTACAATAAGAAATGGTGAATGGGCAACATTTTCTCTGGTGGATCCACTGTAGTTTTCTTAGATCATTGTATTTCTGAGAAGAGCTGTCATTCATAATTGATCATCACACAATGCTGCTGATACTATGTACAATGTTTTCCTGTTTCTGCTCATTTCACTTTGCATCAGTTTGTATAGTCTTGCCAGGTTTTTATGAAATCTTCCTGTTCATCATTTCAGACAAGGGAAAATAAGGGAGAAAAATTTGGAATTCAAAATCTTACAAAGATGAATGCTAAAAATTGTCTTGACGTAATTGGGAAAAATTCTATTAAAATAATAATAACTAACATTCCTATAATATTTTACAAATTGCTTTATACTTTCTCATTTGATAAATATTATTTTGGTGATAAGCCCCCAAATCTATCACTTTTTAACCCATAAATACATATAAAAAGGCCCCCTATTCATCTACTTTTTTTTACCACACAAACATAAAAGACATGCTTTTTTAAACATGTACATGAATGTAACAATACTGATTCCGGCCACTATGAAAATTAAAAACTTTAGGCAAACAAGCAATTTCTTGACCTTCAAATATTGTAGGTTAATATATTTTATATTTGCAAAAAACGATAAAGGATGCACCAACATTGCTGGAATCTTTAATTTATCAAAAGCAACTCCACTAATTTATTGAAAGGCTCCAGAGAGACAATATAACACAATAGGAATACTAATAAGCAATTCTCCACTGTTGTTTTAAAAACAAGCTTAATGTTTTCACTAGCTGTTGAGAAAATGACTTAGATATTCTAGGATGTAAAGTTTTTTGCTCTCCTTGGCAATAGTTAGCTTCATTTGGAAGATTTTTGTCCATCTGAACAGCATACTAAAAAGTGAAGACATCATCTTACTGACAAAGGACCCTAGAATCAAAGTTATGATTCTTCCAGTAGCAATATACAACTGTAAGAAATGACTATAAAGAAAGCTGAGCCCTATAGAAGCTTTCAAACTGTCGTGCTGGAGAAGACTTATGAGAATCTCTTAGCAAAGTGATCAAGTCAGTCAATCATTTGTCAATTGATGTATGGCTCTTATTTTTTTCAAATTTGACTCAGTTCCCTATAAGATGTTTAAGAAATGAGGTCTTATCAGAGAAATGTGCTTCAAAATTTTAACTAAAAAGGATTTAAGGAGAATAGAAATGCTCAAAGGAAAGCAAAATAATATGAATAAAAAGTTAAAGGTTCTGTTTAACCTATATCAGATTGCTTGCAGTCTTGGCAGGGTCGGGGGGGGGGGGGGGGTGGAGAGAAAAGAGAAAGAAGAAGAAAATTTTGAAACACAAAGGTGAATGTTGAAAACTATCTTTGCATGTATTTGGGGGAAAAAATACTACTAAAATAAAATAGATTAAATGTTCCCATGAAAAGGGGAATGCTAAAGAATGCCTTAAAATCTCATTACTATATTAACTCTTTGCCAAGTGAATGAAATTCAAACTCCTTCAGCCAGCTACTCAAGATACCTATAATCAGGTACCTTCCTCCCTTTCCAAATTCACACTATTCCATTTTAAAGACAGAACCATACCAAGTCAAAAGGCTCTTTCCACCCTCCCAAGATCTTATTTCATACTTTGGACTTCTCTGATTTTTTTAATCATGATTTGTAAGGCATATAGGATATTGGGGGAAGAGAGCAAACCATTGAGTTTATTAGTATAAGGAATTCCCGATGTGGAAATAGCCTCCAGAAGAGGTTAAATGACTTATCCATGATTATTCAGTTATCAGAAGCAAGACAGGAAGCTAGGTCTTTGTGACTTTGAGGCTGTTATACTAGGCAGCCTCTCTCTCCCCCAGCATTATTTTTGTTTATGTGTTGAAGCCTTCCCACTACTGAATATCTCCAATTTATTTTGGTCATAGCTTGTTTGCACATAATTTTTTCATATTGTCTCCCCTAACAGACTAATAACTCCATGAGAGCAAAAAACTGTGTTTTACCTTTCTTTGTATCCCTTAGTACTTATGCAAAGCACATAATAGGTGCTTCATAAATGATTATTAACTACTAGATTGTAAGAATTATGAATATAGGGATAAATATTTATTATTGTTGCACCTCCTCCAGTAGCTCTCAATTCAAGAAAAAGTTTTTAAGCTCCTATTAGGTTTCAAGGCATACTGGATATATAAAGACAAAATTAAAAACAGCCTTGGCCTTTAAGAAGATCCTGTTCCTGTTAAAATAGAAAAGTAAATATAAAATGATCTGAGGAGTAAGAAAGTACAAACTAGGGAGATAAGGAAAAGCAGTGGCACTCAAGTTAAACGTTGAAAAAAAAAAAAGAAGAAAGATTTTAAGAGGCAAAGGTAAGAAAGGAGTACTATGAACATAGTAGGCATTTAATAAAAATTGCATTGAATGAATTACAGGTATGGTGGGGGAGTAGTCTGGGCAAAGGCATAGTAGCTTTGCACAAAGTAAGTGTTTAAGAAATGGATGTTGAATGACTGTAAAAGTGGGCTTAAATGATGATAAGCAAGGATTCAGTAAAACTTAAGGAAAAAATTTTGTTTTACTTTTATTGTAAGAGTTTTTACTAGAAAATTTGTAATATTCTCTCTAAAATTTAATGTTCTCTGTTGAAATTTTCTTAGGGTTTCTGGAGGCAGCCTTCATTTCAGTTCAGTAATCACCACAGTATAGCCAGGTGTTAAAGTCCAAATCCTTTATTATCTCTTTCCAAGTCTTGTCTCCTTTCCTGGGGTCCAGTTAGCTTTCTGAGTCCAGATCCTTTATTACCTCCTTCCTGAGGCTGGGCAGCTTTTTTGGAGAGCCTTTCTGTCTGGCCTTGGTCTTAGTGGGGGAAGTGCAGGAGTCCAGGCCAGCCAGGAAGATTGAAGATCAAATTGAATTTCTCCCCTTGGTTCTGAGAGCTTAAGCTCCTGCCTGCCTTCTCTGGCTTCTGAATCTCCCTGTTTCTGAATCTCCCTGGCTGAGGCTTCTAGTTTATAAGCTCTACACTGAGTACAAACCAATCATTATATCACTAGGAAACCATTATTTATTGTAAGATTAAATCAATGCTGAACTAGATTTAACCATTGTCTCCTCAATTCCAATTTTCAAGTTCTGGCCCATAACATCTCCTTGTAGCATTAAATCAATCATACTGAACCATGCTAAATTAAATAACTATTGTCTCTATCAATTCCACTAACTTAATACCTTGTAAGAATCCTTTGTTTCAAGTTCAGAGTTTGGGCCCATACCATCTCCCATTTTCTTTTGTTTTAGGACATAGGTGGTCATGACCTCCCTGACTTCTCAAGGAGGTGAGAACCCCAAAAAGGAGGTGATCACGCCTTCCCTGACTGCTCAAAAAAGGGATGAAAACACCATAAAAGGAGGTAATCACGCCCTCCCTGACATCTCAGGAAAGGAGATGAAAACACCAAAGGAAATGGGAAATCAAATAAGATTAGCGGGTTTCTGAAGGGTCTCACTCTTAAAACAGGTATACATAAACCCATCGATATGGGATGTATTATATATGATTACATAAATTACATAAGTACATAGCAATATAACATAGCAATATAATGTGGCAATAACATAAATCAACATAAGGAATTATACATGTCCATAAGTCCTAGAAATAGTCCAAAAGGAATCTATTGTCCATTACTTCATGTGCCAGGAATCTAATAACTGAAGTCCTTTTTGAAGTTTGAAGTCCTGCAATAGTCTTATCAACAATTTTTCATCTCAGGGAATCCAATGATTCCTGCTGGTTTTAAAGTTCTTTAACAGTCTCATTATCAGCCATGCTTTTTCAGTGTCAGATGTTTTTTAGGTTTTCTCCTTTGTTTTGAGGTTTTTCTCTTTTTTTCTGTCTCTCCAATAGACAAGGCTCGTTGGCACCCATCTGACTCCTTCTCCATCTGTAGAAATACAAGCAAACCCTCTTCCCCAAGTAGTTAACCAATCTGATCCCTTCCATTCACCACTTTCTGGATCTCTCCAGATTATCTAAAGCTAGTGGGGCTGCTCACACTGGACACTGCCCTTCTGTTGGGTTATAAAATCTGTCTGCCAGAGCCAGTGCATATTTATCAAAAATTTAAAAATTAATGATATAAAGATCTAAATTTAGAAGTTCTCTAGGGTTACCTGTAGCTCCCCCTTTCTTTTGTTTTTGGAGGTGTGTCTTAATGTCTCTGTAGAACAACCTATGAGGAGAGGTCAGTTATTCATTAGTAGAGTTTAAAAAAAAAAAATAAGGGATCAAGTAACAGCAATATTATATGATGGTCAACTGTGAATGACTTAGCTCTTCTCAGCAATACAATGATCCAAGACAATTCCAAAAGATTCATGGTAAAAAAAAATGCTATCTACCTCCAGAGAAAAAACTTATGGCATCTGAATGCAGATCAAAGCATACTATTTTCCACTTTCTGCACTTTTTCATGTATTTTTCCCCTATTGGGTCTGTGTCTTCTTTCACAACATAAATAATATGGTAATATGTTTTATATGATTGAATTTATATAACCTATATCAAAGTGTTTACTATCTCAAGGAGGGGAAAAGTGAAGGAGAGAGAAAGAAAATTTAGAACTCAAAGACAATTTTTAAGTGGATGTTAAAAACTGTCTTTACATAACTGGGGGGGGGAATATTTTTTTTAAATAAGGAATCAATTCTATTGAATGGTTATCACTTTCTTTTGCAGAAAAGAAGCAACCGGGAATTTGAAATAATATTATCATCTAGAATTAAGTCCAATGAATTCAATTGCTTAACAAATATTACTAATAATAATGGTGTTGGCAGTTTTTCCTAGTGGATAGAGAGCAGGTTCCATCAAAAGACATGGATTGAGTCTTGCCTCTGCCATATACTGGCTGGAAAAGTCACTAATCTGCTCCCCAGGAACAGTTTAAAGCTATATAAAATGCCTTGGTAAAGAAAGTTCCTTCTCAGGTACTCTCTATGAAATAAAAAATAATGTTAGTTTGAAAAAAAGAAAATTAAATAATTATGTAGTAAGTGGCACTTGTATTATTCCTTAAGGTTTACAAACCACTTTACTATAAATTAAACTATCTCACCAGAGTTCAACAAACAAAAAGATAGTTTCTCTAGACTTTCCCCATTTGTGAGATAAAGAAAATACAAATTGGAGAGATGAAATGTCTCAATACCTGTGTGATCTTGGTAAAAGCTTCCCTACACCATCATTCCTTCTTTAGTTAAAGGAGATATCAGGCTAGTTGACCTCTGAAGTCTCTCCCAACTCTTAATTATTTAGTCTAAGATTCTGTAACTTCTCCTAGATCACACAATAAGTATGGATTCAGATTCAGGTGTCCACCCCTCCCCTTCCTTCCAAGGACAGCAATAGTTTATCATCTCCTTTTCCAGTTCATTGTACTGATGAGTAAACTGAGGCAAACAGGATTAAGCGATTTGTTCAGGGTCACGCTGCTAGTAAGTGTTTGAAGCCAGATTTGAACTCAGGAAGATAAGTCTTGATGACTTCAGGTCCAGCACTCTACCAACTGAGCCATCTAGCTGCCCACAACTTAATTATTTGCCCACAAATTATAGTATATGAATGTAACAGAATATTATTTCAGCAAAAGAAATGACAAGAAATCTGGAAGACTTAGATGAATTGAAGCAGAGTGAGATGAATAGTGAAGAAAACAATTTTTATTGGAAATTGATATATCAGAAACTAGGCATTTACCCACACCTAACACCCTATACCAAGATAAATCAAAATGAGTTCATGATTTAGACATAGTAATATTATAAACAAATTAGAAGAACAAAGTATGGTTTACCTCTCATATCTATGGAGAAGGAATGAATTTATGGCCAAAGAAGAACTTGAAATCATTATTGAACAAAAAAAATGGATAATTTTTATTATATTAAGTTAAAATCTTTTTGTACAAACAGAACTAATGCAGACAAGATTAGAAGGGAAACAATAACTTGGGAAAACATTTTTACATTCAAAGGTTCAGATAAAGGCCTTATTTCTAAAATATATAGATAATTGACTCAAATTTATAATAATTCAAGTCAATTGATAAATGGTCAAAGGATATGAACAATTTTTCAGATGAAGAAATTAAGACCATTTCTAATCATATTGAAAAAGTGCTCTAAATCACTATTGATCAGAGAAATACAAATTAACACAACTCTGAGGTACCACTACACACTTCTCAGATCGGCTAAAATGACAAGAAAGGACAATGATGAATGTTGGAGGGGATGTGGGAAAACTGGAACACTAATACATTGTTGGTGCAGTTGTGAACTGATCCAACCATTCTGGAGAGCTTTGATTATCCTTTTATCCACCAGTGTTTCTACCGAGTTTATATCCCAAAGAGATCTTAAAGGAGGGAAAGGGATGTACATGCACAAAAATGTTTGGGACAGCCCTTTTTCACTGGAAAGTGAGTTGCTGCCCATCAGTTGGAGAATGGCTGAATTAGTTATGGTATATGAATATTATGGAATATTACTGTTCTTTAAGAAATGATCAGCAGGATGATTTTTAGAGAGGCCTGGGAAGACTTACATGAACTGATGCTAAGTGAAATGAGCAGAATCAGGAGATCATTATACATGGCAATAACAAGATTATATGATGATCAATTCTGATAGACATGGCTCTTTCCAACAATGAGATGATTCAGATCAGTTCCAATAATCTTATAATGAAGAGAGCCATCTACATCCAGAGAGAGGACTGTGGGAACTGAGCATGGACCACAACATAGCATTTTCACTCTTTCTGTTGTTTTTGTTTTCTTTCTCAATTTTTTTCCTTCTCGATCCAATTTTTCTTGTGCAGCAAAATAATTGTATAAATATGTATACATATACTGAATTTAACATATATTTTAACATATTTAACATGTGTTGGATTACCTGCCATCTAGGGGAGGATGTGGGGGAAGGAGGGAAAAATTTGGAACACAAGGATTTTCAAGCATTAATGTTGAAAATTTACCTATGCATATCTTTTGTAAATAAAAAGCTTTAATTTTAAAAAAAGAAAAAAAAAAACATTGTAAAGAAAAACAACTTTGAATGAAAGACCTTAGAATAACCAAACATGACTCCACAAGACTAAGAGGAAATATGCTGCCCACCTTTTGACAGAGGTATATCCAAGTCAAGGAGGTAAAAAAAGGACATCACTAAAGACCATTCCCAGGTTAGAGAAGGTAACTATATGTGGTTAAACATAAGTACTTTATAATGGGTCCTAGGTAGGGAAAATCCACAAATTAGGAGCATACTTATTCTGGTAAAAGTTATGCCTTATTCTGATAAAAGTTGTGCCTACCAGAACTATATGCCACCTGAAGAGGGAAAGTATGAGTCCCCAAGGGCAGCCAGGATCCAGGCAAATATGGGACAAGAAGAACCCCAAATAGGAAAATAAGGTCTTAGGAGTAGAAATCATTATAAGATTAGGGGGTAGGACAGGACTTAGGACACATAGTGACTCCTATCAAATGACACTGCTTCCACCTACCATTACTTTCTTTTAAGAACTTATATTTCTAGAAGCAAAGCATAGCAAAAGATAGGGAAACTAAGGTAAGATCTATTAAGACAACATAAAAATTGAAAAGAGCTCAAATGTGATTCCTCAGAAAGTTTACCCACTGGAACATGGAAAGTTCCCACTGGAACAATAGAGAAGGTATTATAGGCCACAACTGACTCAGGACAGTATGGCAGTTTAAATTTGAGACTACAATAAAACACTCACAGACTACTTTTAATAGTTAACAAAAACAGGGGAGAATTAATTAGCCATGTGGTTCAGTCATGTCCAATTCTACATGACCCCATTTGGGGTTTTCTTGGCAAAGATATTGGAATGGTTTGTCATTTCCTTTTCCAGCTCATTCTACAGATGAGAAGTTGAAGCAAACTGTGTTGATTACATACAATTTTTATCTTTATACATCTTGTTTGCTCATAGTTACTTACATTTTATCTCTTCCATTAAATTGTGAGTGCTCTAAGGGCAGAGATTTCTTTCTCTTTCTCTGTATCCCTAGAGCTTAGTCTAGTGCCTGGCACATAGAAAGTGCTTAATAAATGCTTGCTGACTTGTCTTGTTGAAAAGTTTTTGTAAAAACAAAATGCAATTAGAATTAACAGGGAAACAATTAATTGGGAGAAAAATCTTTAGCGCCAAACTGTCTGATATAGGTCTGATATCCAAGATATTTAAGGAACTGATTCAATTCCTCAACAAAAACCTGGAATCACAGAATCTGAGAGCTGGATATTTGGATAGGACCTCAACAACTGTTCTTTGTGCGATTTGCCCAAATCACAGACAAATAAATATCCAGACAAGTTCTGCTTCTGCTTGAAGACTTTCAAGGAAAAGGAATGCACCATCTCCTGAAGCAAATCAGTCTTACTCTGGACAATTCTAACATTAGGAAGTTTTTTCTGGGCATCAAGTCTAAAATGTCTTCCTTGCAACTTCTATCCCTTCATCTTTTCTCCTCAGGTTAAATATACCCAGTTTCCCCCAACTGGTCCTCATATGTCTTGAATTATAAGCATTTTGTTATCCTGTTTGACCTCCTTGAGATATTATCCACCTTATTTAAACCATGACCCAGAAATGACTACAATACTCCAGATGAAAGATAACAAGGAATTATCACTTCCCTGTTCTTGGAAACTCTGCCCCTCTTAATTCAACCCAAGTTTTTATTCATTTTTTGCTGCCACATCACAACTGCTGCTTGAGATTGAGATTGCAGTCCACTGAAACTTCCAGGTCTTTTTCAAAACAGCTCTTGTCTATCCCTGCCCTTCTCTATCTTATATTTGTGGAGTTGCTTTTTTCATACTCAAGTTAAAAACTTTGTTTTCCCTTTTGAATTTCATCTTTTTAGATTTGTGGAGTTGCTTTTTTCATATTCAAGTTAAAAACTTTATTTTTCCTATTGCATTTCATCTTTTTAGATCAAATCCAATATACTAACCTACCAAAATCCTTCTGAATCTTGTCAGTGTGTTAACTATACTTCCTAGAATTGTGTCAAGTGTAAATTTGATGAGAATGACAACTATGCCTTTGCTCAAGTCATTGATAAAAATGTTAGCATAGACCAAATGCAGATAAATGATCAAATAATATGAACAAGCAGTTTTCAAAAGATAAAATGCAAGTTATCAATAATTATAAGAAAAAAATATCTCAAATCACTAATAAGAGAAATGTAAATAAAAACAACTGAATTTCTACCTCATATTCACCAGATTGATCAAATGACAAGAAGAAAATATCAATTATTAGAGGAACTATGTGAAGAGAGCCATTATTTGTAGAGTGGTAAATTGGTTCAGCTTCCTAGAAAGCCATTTTTAACTGCGCCCCCAATTAAACTCTGCATGCCCTTTAATCCAGTAATAACACTATGACATATATACTCAAGAAGTCTATGTTAAGACCAATATTTACCAAAATTCCTCCTTCCCTCAATGATCCTCCATGAGCCAGGTTAAACTGAATGGTTGATTGGTATATTTTTTAAAAAATAAAATAAAATATATAGTAAAAGACCATGGAATATGGAATCTAAGACTCTCTACTTTTCACCACTACCTGTAAAACCTTAGGCAAAATTCAGTCCATGTATGTTTCAATTCCCTCATCTATAAAAGAAGGATACAGAGACTAGAAGACCTTTAAGTACCTTCCAGCTTGAAATTTCTGAAGTTATATACAATGTGACATGTCTTTAATTCTACTAGAGTGACTGACAGGAAACAAAGCTTTTAGATTAAACTATAGGTAATTCTATCCCTTGAGTAAAAAATGACTTTGAATAGATTTTTGCAAAAGACTAGCAGGTTTTAGAAGAAAAACTGTTAACAATGGTGTAGTTTATCTCTTTTTTAAAATCAATTTACCAAATCTCATTTTCCACTGAGTAATTAATACCAAAAATGTCCACAATAGGGAAAATGGCTTCCTCAAGAATAATAAAGGAATTCTGGATCATAACTTTTAATGCTGAATTTTGCTGGACTCTTAGGAAACCATTTCTTCATTGAACACTGTGAAAAAACGAAAATCATAAATTTGTTCAAATCCTCATATAAAATGAAATTGTGTATTTCTAGCTAACACTAATGCAGGGGGAGGTACAGGGAACCATTCATAACAATGAGTTGGGGGAGGGGGGGTAGGTCTTCACTAGGAAGCAGAGGAAACCAGAGTTGTTTACATAGATTTCCGAAAGCTAAAAGATTTATTCATTTCCTTTTAAATTTTTCTGGCATTAGTAAGTTTGATTTTGACAATGAAGACACAAGCAACCATTGTGTTCTCCTCTTTTCTGTCCTAGTGTAGTCAATTTAGCACAAGGACAGTAGTTGCAAGAAATGTGGTTGTTGCCTAGCAATCTGTTATCCACACCAAGCTTCATTTTATTACATGGGAGCTTGTTGTTCCTAGAAAGGAAAATATATATTTAATAACTGTGTTAAGTACAGAAAAGCCATGTCCTTTTGAACTGGTGAGAGAAACCTAAATGAGGACATCAGCACCCTTAGCATTGCTTTGATGATAACAAAAGAAACACTAGATTGGCCTCCCTCCCCTGGGAAAGCCAAGGATATTTTCCCAGTCCAAGTATTCTCAAATCTACTAACAAAAGGTGCCAATTAAATCCTGTAATATCTCAGTGGATGGACAAGCTGTCCCTCACTACTAGGAAAACAGTTACCTGAGGAGTCCCTTTAGAGGGGCTCTGAGCTCAGATAGAAATTAAATTCACAGACTCTGATCCTGAACAGCTATGACCAGTTAACACTGCCTCAATAAACACTAGTAAAAGCCAGAAAAAGAGATTGGGTGTTTGTTTAAGTTAAAGCTTCAGTAATCACACAGGCCTATAAAGCCACTCTTCTGCTGATGCATTCTATTTTTAACTTCAAAAAATCTCGAAGATAACAGGAGATGTGTATAATGGGCATGGTATTTCTTTGGGGGGGGGGGGAGAGAAGGGAGGGGGGAGATTTAGAACTGAAAATAAAAATAAAAAAAAAAAAAACATAAGTGAGCGACACAGCATGGAGTTAGTTGCTGGCTTTGGAGCCAAGATGACCAGTATTCAAATATTCCCTGGGGGACTCGGGGAAGTAGCTTAATTTTTTGTGTTCTAAACAACTAAGACTATCAGAGAAGGTTCTGACTTGCTTTCTCACCTGAGAGTTCCTTATATTCATGAAATCACAGATCCTACTCCCCATTCCCCCAAGTAAATGGTTCTTAACGTGAGATTTGTGAACTTGTTTGGGTTTTTAACTTTTTTAACTTGATTTTTAACTTTTTTTTTTTAACTTGATAACTGATATAATTGGAATCTTTGTAATCTTATGTATTTTACTTTTTTTATTTAAAAACAGTTCTGAGGAGTCCACGGGCTTCTCCAGACTATCAAGAGGATAATAATACACACAAAATCAAAAAATCCCTGTAAGTGATCAGCGGCTCAAGAAGATTTCACAAATTCCACGAAAAGGACAAAAGGGGTCAATTAGACGCAGACTTCGGCAGGCAGTTTTGGAAAAGCACGAGAAGCTGCTGTATAGTAATGAATGCACCTGTGCTCCGGGTCATATCAAAGAAATTATCTAGAGACATGTCTCCCTAATCCCACTAAAAGGAAGCACCTCATCGAAGACCTTGAAAGCAGGATATTTGTATTCCTGCCTAACTTAAACACTGCCCAGACCGGCCCCAACTAAAGTGGAAAAGTTTTGTTTAGTTTGCTTATTTGTAGTGCAGTTACTCAAGTTTTCACCCGGAGCTCAGAGAAGTCTAGGATAAGCAGGAAGGGAGAAGGAAAGACAAGGAGGGTTTGTTCAGTAGCGCATGATCACAGGCAGGGGCAAGGCGGCATGGGAGGTGGGACGGAGTCTCTCTCCCCAGATGACTGAAGCTCCGGCGCTATGCCCCGGGCAGCCCCGCCTCACCTTTCTGTCTCAGGTAGTGGAGTTGGTGCCTCTGGCTCTGCCTCTCCAGCAGCTCCTGCAGGACGCGGCCGCCCAGGAAGGCGTCGGAACCGCCCGAGGCCTCGGTGGAGCTGTCCACGCTATCCTGCCGTCCCGGACGCCCTCTGCCCCAGCTGCCCCCCACCCCATCGTCCTCCGGGCAGCTGTACAACTCGGTGAGCAGTCCGCTCACCAGGGATGCTGTGCGGCTCGGCCTCCCCCGCGGAGGCGGACACAGCTCAGGGTCCTCCTCCTCCCCCTCCGTGCTGTCCTTGTCCCCGCTACCTCTCCCCGCCCGTAGGGACGCCGCCCCCCCAGACGGAGGGTCCCGGAGGAGAGGTGAAGTTTTCTCCTCTTCTGCCTTTTCCTCATCCCGCGTCTTGCCCTGCTCCCACACGCTGGCCCAGCCGATCTCAATAGCCGAGAGCTCCGGGTCCTTGGGGTCTCGAGGAGAAGCCGTCATGTCCCCGGGGTGTCCGCGTCCCCCGTGTCCCCCGGGAGAGCTTGCTTCGGCGCCCACCTCGGCTCCGGCCCATGCAGCGTTCCGAGCTCCCGCCGGCCGGACAGTTCCGGGTCGCGCCAATGCCACATCCCCCGGCTGGGGGAGCTCTAAGAGGCCATTAGCTCGGGATCCCTGGAGTGACCGCCTCCCGGCCCGCAAGAGTCGCCGCCCTCCTGGGTCTGGGCGCAGGGGAACAGCGGGAGCTCTCCACGCCGCCGGCTTACCTGGCGCTGCACCTGCTCGGGCGAGGCAGGACTCGGGCGCGCAAAGGCTTTCCAATTGGCAGGACCGAGGAGAAACAGAACGTGGCAGGAACGGGATGGGGATAAAACTTAACACCGGGGCGGGATTGGAGACCAGGTGTAAGCCGCCTCCACCTTTACCAGACGCTTGATTTAAAGGGGAGACCGGTTCCAGGCAAAATGTAATACCGAGGAGGAATTAGTCAGCAAATAAAAGCTGACCCGGACCTCTCTTTTTCCCAAATACAATCCCAGATACTTCTCACCTTTCCACAAGGAAGAAAACAGGGCAGGAGCTGAAATTTCATTAAAGCTTCTCAGTCTGACAACTTTCCTAATATTTTAAAGATAACTAACTAGGACCAGAGGGCCACATTGTATCACTATAATGTTTCTTCTTTTCCAAACACGAAAGTTTTCTAAGATCTGTAGCATATATAATGTTAACATTTAGCTTTGCTTAAATTAAATAAACTAAAAACTGAAATTGGTATATTTTAACCCCCAAATTTGGCAGTGTAAATACTGTAGATTTCGATTCTTAATTTGCAAAAGAAAGTGATCCTTTCTTTAAATGTTGGTCTTGGAAAGCTCAGAATTTAAATTGACATCTGTACTTTAGTTTCCTTATACTTATCGAAAGGAAGTAATACGTATTCACCTCCTAAAGATCATCTTTCTTTTATTTGATTTTTAATATTAGCTTTTTATTTTCAAAATACATTTAAAATAGTTTTCAATATTCACCCTTGCAAAATCTTGTGTTCCAAATTTTTCTCCCTTCCCCCACCCCACCTCCCCTAGACAGCAAGTAATCCAATATAGGTTAAACATGTGCAGTTCTTCTAAACATAATTCCACATTTATCAGTACAAGAAAAATGAGATCATCCTTCTTGTAAGAAAAACAACCACTACCCAGAAACAAAAACATTGAACAGTATTTCTCTGTTCTTAACATTATCTCATTCATCGCGAAAAGGTTCTAGTCCTTCTTTCATCCTATTCTTCTTCATAAGACTATATATATATATATATAACATATATATGTTAATATATATTTTTAATCTCTTGTTTTTGATCATCTTAACTTTTAAATATACCCTCCTTTTAGGAGGGAAAAGGACCCACATGGGCAAAAATGTTTGTAGCAGCTCTTTTTGTGGTAACAAAGAATTGGAAAATGAGTAGATACCTATCAATTAGGGAATTGCTGAAGAAGTTGTGATATATAAAAGTAATGAAATATTATTGTTCTATAAAAAATGATGAACAAGTTGATTTTAGAAAGGCCTGGAATGATTGACATGAACTGATACTGAGTTCAACAAGCAGAACCAGGAATACACTGTATGTACACAATAACAGCAAGAATGTGTAATGATGAACTATGAAAGACTTGATTCTTCTCAGTGTATCAATGATCCAAGGTAAGCCCAATAGACTTTGGACAAAAAAAAAATGCCATCTGCATCCAGAAAAAAAAAATAAGGAGACTGATATAAATCAACACATACTATATTCACTTCTTTTTTCTGTGTTTTTTTTTTTTCTCTCCCATGGTTTTTCCCTTTTTGCTCTGATTTTTCTCTCCCAACATGATTAATAAAACAATGTGTATTAAAATTTACATATATATGTTAATATATATTTTTAATCTCTTGTTTTTGATCATCTTAACTTTTAAATATACCCTTCTATATCTTACCCTGCTTTTCTGTATCTATGTACATGGGTTGTCAAAATGTAAAGACAGAACTAGCAGGTTTCATAGATACATATCAGTTAAGATTTTCTCTCTCAGTATCTAACACAGGCATCAGGATCTGCCACTTCTAAACTAGGTTTAGACTAGAGATATGAGTTTGAATTCAAAAAGAAAGCCATTTCCTTACTTACTCTTAAAGGGGAAAGTATCTCTTAGCTAACATTCCCAGCTTAATCTCTTCCAATTATTGTTACTGAGAAGATCAGAATGAATAGTAAACACTCATTTATCCAAGCCAAACTGCAAACAAAAATCAATAAAGTTCTACAATTTAGGATGCCAAAGAATATACAAGAATAAATGAACTCTTCAGAAAAGATATTAAAGCAGCCAAGTGGGAGAGAACTCTTTCACTTAGGAGAGATCCATTCACAGCCTTTTCTAGAGTTACAAGACCTAGCGGGGAAGGGATGTAATTCCCTATAAGCGAATTTCTCACACATGTCTGAGATTCCCAGAGCCCCAACATTCAAACAATGCCCTATCCCTATCTTTTGGTCTCTGTATCATTTTTTCTCTTTCTCTGTCTGTCTCTACTTTTGTCTCTATCCAGAGTTTCACTGCCAGAACCTACAAATGAAGAAATTTAAAGTAGAGAAGAAAGGGACAAAGAAAAAGGTCACAAAAAAATAAAAAGTCTCTTACATAAATTGTAAAACATAAAACAGGGATTCTTAGAATATGACCCTGTGAGCAAAATCATCAGGGCTGCAACAAACCAGAACCAGAATCCTAAAACCAAAACTATAACCCAAGTCTGAATACTATAAATTTAGGAACCAATAATGGTTTATCCAGTTCACTAGCAAGGGAGCCTCACTTACATAGATCCCTAAAGAAAAAAAAGGACAGAAAGTTTCCATTTAGGCAGAAGGTGAATTGGGTATGGGGTACCTCTGGATTGGAGAGGCCTATAGACAAGAGACTTGGAGGGCAGGAATAGGAGATATAGTCCTTGATTGGACAAGCCTGTTGCTGGGCTAGCAACTTCTTCAGGTTGTCTCTTGTAATTCAACCCTAATAGATGGAGCTCTCAAAGAAAGATGGGGCTAGCAATACAAACAGGCTCAGGGACAAGACAGAGGAACTGCAGTCAAAATAAAAATTGCTTTAGCTTTCTCTGATACCCACAGTCCATATGAGTCCATGATCTTGAATGGGGAAAAAGTATTTCCTGTATTTCAATATAACTAGTTTCCTTTGTAATCCTATGTATTTTATTCCTTTAAAAACATTACTAAGAGATCTATACACTTCACTAGACTATCAAAGGAGTCTAGGACACACACATACAGACACACACACACACACACACACACACACACACACACACACACAAATAGCACTCTTTTTTTAAGATGACTATGGCATTCATTCATTTATTCCCTGGTATTCCTTATCTCTCATCCACATTCTAAATCACATTTTTGGAAGGCAAACTATAAACTAGAATGAAATGTTCTCATCTAAGCATCACCTTAGAAAAATTCAGAGAGGCTTGTGATCAGAAGTTTGGCTACCTGGTGATGATTTCTTTTAAAGAAAGCAACTCACAAAGTATTGAGGAGGACCAGTATAGGGAAGTAGTGACCAGCAAGGTTCAGGATAGCTTAATCAATAACTAACCACCTTCAAAGAATATGAACAGACAATTTTCATATGAAGAAATTAAAGTTATCTATAGATATATAAAAATGCTCTAAATCACTATTGATTAAAGAAATGAAAAATAAAACAGCTCTGAGGTACCACTTCACACGTCTCAGATTGGCTAACATGACAGGAAAAATTAATAAATGTTGGTGGGAATGTGAAAAAACTGGGACACCAATACATTGTTAGTGGAGTTGTGAACTGATCCAACCATTCTGGAGAGCAATTTGGAATTATGCCCAAAAGGCAATCAAACTGTGCATACCCTTTGATCCAGAAGTGCCTCTACTGGGCCTGTATCCCAAAGAGATCATAAAAAAGGAAAAAGTTCCCACATGTAAAAAAATGTTTGTAGCAGCCCTTTTTGTAGTAGCAAGGAACTGAAAAACAAGTGAATGCTTAGCAATTGGAGAAAAGCTAAATAGGTTATGGTATATGAAAGTTATGGAATATTATGGTTCTATTTTTTAAAAATGAACAGGCTGATTTTAGAAAAGCCAGGAAATATTTACACGAACTGATGCTGAGTGAAACAAACAACAACAACAACAAAACAAAAAAAAAAACAGAAAAACATTGTACACAGCAACAAGAAGATTGTGCAATGATCAACTATGATAAACTTGGTTCTTCTCAGCAATTCAGTGATCCAAGGCAATTCCAATAAACTTTGGATGGAAAATGCCACTTGCATCCAGAGAGAGAACTATGGAGACTAAATGTAGATTAACATATACTATTTTCACCTTTTTGTTTTGTTTTGTTTTTTTTCTCATGACTTTTCCCTTTTATTCTGATTTTTCTTTCCCAACATAACTCATATGGAAATGTTTTTTTTAAAGAAAAGAATGCACATTTATAACTTAAAATTTTTTAAAATTATTTTTTAAAAGAATTAACCATCTTTTACTTTTTGACAAAATTAATAAACTAGCAACTCAAGAAAATTCTACATAATAAGCCTGGGTTCCAGTATAGCCTTTGAGAAACTTTTTCCTATTATCCTTCTGAAAAAGATAGAAAGGTTTGGGATAGATAATATTACAGCTAATTGAATGACCTGACCCCAAAAATCATATTCATGGAGGGTCTTTAATGGAATATCTCAAGACTCTATCTTTTTGGCATGCTTATGAAATACATTTTTGAGATGTCCAAAAAAGATCTAAAGTGAGAATGATAGTCTGACCATAATAAAACTACTATATAAGTTTTAAATGCAAAGTTCAACATTTGGGTTTCCCCTTTTCCTCCCCAGCCCAAATCGATAGCATTTGTATATAAGATGGAATGACTGGACAGCAGGGTTTTTTGTTTTGTTTTGTTTTTAAGAAAAAATCTGGATGTTTTAGTGAACTGTAAGCTCACTATTAGTTAACCACATAATATGGCAGCCAAAAGAAAGCAACAGACTTACTATATTCTAACCCAATCAGAATATATCATGGGTATTATGTTTAATTTAAGGAAGGACTTTTGAATTCCTTTCAATGTCCTTTCAAAAGGACGAACTGTCCCATTATTGATGGAACAGTGAATTGATCTAGCCATTATGGAAAGCAATTTGGAAGGGATGCACCAAAAGTCACTAAACTGTGCATACCTTTTGACCCAGTGATACCATTACTAGGCCTATACCATAAAAAGATCAAGAAAAGAGGAAAAGAACCGTTCTATGAAAAGCATGTAAAGCAGTAATTTTTGTAGTGGCAAAGAACTGGAAATTAAGGGAATGTTCATCAATTGGAGAATAGCTGAATAATTTATAGAATACAATATAATGGAATACTATTGTACCTTTAAAAATAATGAAGGGGATAACTTCAGAAATAATAGCTAGCATTTATGTAGCATTTTAAATTTTGTAAAGCAATGGACCCACACTTAACACTGTATACAAAATAAGGTATATCAAAATAAGATCAAAATGGGTCCATGATTTAGGCATAAAGAATGAGATTATAAATAAATCAGAGGAACATAGGATAGTTTATCTCTCAGACCTGTGGAGGAGGAAGAAATTTGTGACCAAAGATGAACTAGAGACCATTATTGATCACAAAACAGAAAATTTTGATTACATCAAATTAAAAAGCCTTTGTACAAACAAAACTAATGCAGACAAGATTAGAAGGGAAGCAACAAACTGGGAAAACATCTTCACAGTTAAAGGTTCTGAAAAAAGCTTCATCTCCAAAATATATACAGAATTGACTCTAATTTATAAGAAATCAAACCATTCTCCAATTGATAAATGGTCAAAGGATATGAACAGACAATTTTAAGATGATGAAATTGAAACTATTACCACTCATATGAAAGAGTGTTCCAAATCACTATTAACCAGAGAAATGCAAATTAAGACAACTCTGAGATACCACTACACACCTGTCAGATTGGCTAAGATAACAGGAAAAAATAATGATGAATGTTGGAGGGGATGTAGGAAAACTGGGACACTGATGCATTGTTGATGGAGTTGTGAATGAATCCAACCATTCTGTAGAGCAATCTGGAATTATGCCCAAGAAATTATCAAACTGTGCATACCCTTTGACCCAGCAGTGCTACTACTGGGCTTATACCCCAAAGAGATACTAAAGAAGGGACAGGGACCTGTATGTGCCAAAATGTTTGTGGCAGCCCTGTTTGTAGTGGCTAGAAACTGGAAACTGAATGGCTGTCTATCAATTGGAGAATGGTTGGGTAAATTGTGGTATATGAATGTTATAGAATATTATTGTTCTATAAGAAATGACCAGCAGGATGAATACAGAGAGGCTTGGAGAGACTTACATGAACTGATGCTAAGTGAAATGAGCAGAATCAGGAGATCATTATATATGTCAACAACGATACTGTATGAAGATATATTCTTATGGAAGTGGATTTCTTTGACAGAGAGACCTAATTCAGTTTCAATTGATCAGTGATGGACAGAAGCAGCTACACCCAAAGAAAGAACACTGGGAAATGAATATAAACTGTTTGCATTTTTGTTTTTCTTCCCAGGTTATTTTTACCTTCTGAATCCAATTCTCCCTGTGCAACAAGAGAACTGTTTGGTTCTGCATACATATATTGTATTTAAAATATACTGCGACATATTTAACATATATAGGACTGCTTGCCATCTAGGGGAGGGGGTGGAGGGAAAGAGGGGAAAAATCGGAACAGAAGTGAATGCAAGAGATAATGTTATAAAAAATTACCCTGGCATGGGTTCTGTCAATAAAAAGTTATTATAATAAAAAAAAGAAAGAAAAAAGAAAAAAATTTGAGACAGAAAAAAAAATTTGTAAAGCATTTTACAAATGTTATTTCACAATACTCCTGTGAGGTAGGTGCTATTATTTTCCCCATTTCACACATGAAGAAATTGAGGTACAGATAGGTTTGGTGACTTGCACAAGATCACAAAGCTAGCAAGTGTATAAGACAGAATTATTTTTTAAATTTTTTAAATATTTATTTTCAAAATATATGCACAGTTTTCAACATTGCAAAACCCTGTTACAAATTTTTTCCCTCCTCTTTCTCCACCCCTTCCTTTAGACAGCAAGTAATATGTTAAACCATACAAATTCCACATTTATCATGCTGCATAAGAAAAATCATATCAAAAAAGGGAGAAAAAGAGAAATTTTTTAAAAAGCAAACAAAAAAAGATGAAAATACTATCTTGTGATCCACATTCAGTCCTCTTTCTGGATGCAGATGGCTCCGTCCATCACAAATCTATTAAAATTGGCCTGAATCACCTCATTATTGAAGAGAGCCAAGTCCATCAGAATTAATCATTCCATATGATTGTTGTTGCTGTGTATAATGTTCTCTTGGTTCTCTCCTCATTTCATTTGGCATCAGTTCATGTGAATCTCTCTCTGAAATCATTCTGCTAATCATTTCTTATAAAACAATAACATTCCACAACATTTATATATAATAACATATTCAGCCATTCGCCAATTGATGGGCATCCACTCAGTTTCCAGTTTCTTGACAATGCAAAAAGGGTTGCTACAAACATTTTTCCACATTTGAGTCCTTTTCCCTTTTTTATGATCTCTTTGGGATACAGGGCCACTAGAAACACTGCTGGATCAAAGAGTATGCACAATCTGATAGCCCTTTGGGCACAGTTCCACAATGCTATGAGGCAGAATTCAAACTTAGGACTTCCTAATCACAATTCTCATACTTTATCCACTGTACCGTCTAGTTGACTCCATGGAAACCTTAAAAAAAATGAATTGTTGCAGACTGAAGCAATCAGAAACAGGAAAAACATTCATTCTATAGTAACTTTAAAACAATTTTAAATGATGCTCAATACAATGATAAGTCAATATTCTAGAAGACCAATGAGAATGTATCTCTCCTGCCAGAGAGGTGATGAACTCAGGATGCAGACTGAAACATTTCTGGACATAGCCAATGTGAGAATGTATTTTTCTTGACTATGCAAGGTCTGTTTTTTTTCTTCTGATGGGTATGAAGAGAATGTGAGGTAAGAGAAAAAAGAAAATAAATCTTTGTTAGTTGAAAAAAAATTACAACAATACTATATATATGATGATCAATTCTGATGGACGTGGCCCCCAATGAGATGAACCAAATCAGTTCCAACAGAGCAGTAATGAACTGAACCAGCTATACTCAGCGAAAGAACTTTGGGAGATGAGTATGAACCACTACATAGAATTCACAATTCCTCTATTTTTGTCCTCCTGCATTTTTTATTTCCTTCACAGGTTAATTGTAAACTATTTCAAAGTCCCATTCTTTTTGTCCAACAAAATAACTGTTTGGACATGTAAAAATATATTGTATTTAACTTATACTTTAACATATTTAACATGTATTGGTCAACCTGCCATCTAGGGGAGGAGATGGGGTGAAGGAGGGGAAAAGTTGGAACAAAATGTTTTGCAACTGTCAATGCTGAAAAATTACCCATGCATATATCTTGTAAATAAAAAGCTATAATAAAAAAAAAGAAAAAAGAAAAAAATTTAAACGTCAAACTATCATACTCGGAAGATAATGAAGAGACCAGAACTGATGATAAACAAGTAAAAATTAAAGAAACTAGACCTCTTTATCCCAGAGAAAAGGGGACCTAGAGAAGTTGTTCTCAAATACTGAAAAAGATTTCTGACAACTCTGAGGTACCACACATACCTCTCACATTGGCTAAGACAAGAAAAGGTCATGATAAATGCTGAAGGGGATGTAGGAAAACTGGGACAAATACATTGTTAGTGGAGTTGTGAATTTATCCAACCATGTTGGAGAGCAATTTGGAACTATGCCCAAAGGCTCTCCAACTGTGCATACCCTTTGACCCAGCAGTATCTCTACTGAGCCTATATCCCAAAGAGATCATAAAAAAAAGGGGAAAGGACCCACATGTGTAAAAAATGTTTGTAGCAGTTCTTTTTGTAGTGGCAAGGAACTAGAAATTAATGGATACCCATAATTGGAGAATGGCTGAATAAGTTATGGTATATGAATGTTAGGGAATATTATTGTTCTTTAAGAAATGATCAGCAGAATGATTTGAGATATTTATATGAACTGATGTCAAATGAAATGAGTAAAGAATCAAGAGAACATTGTACATAAAAACAAGAAGAATATGGAATGATCAATTCTAATGGACTTGGCTCTTTTCAACAAGAAGGTGATTCAAGCCAATTCCAACAGATTTGTGATGGAAGGAGCCATCTGCATCCAGAAAGAGGACTGAATGTGGATCACAAGATAGTATTTTCATCTTTTTTGTTGTTTGCTTGCTTTTTTTTACTTTCTCTTTTTTTTTTCCTTTTTGATCTGATCTTTCTTGTTCGGCATGATAACTGTGGAAACATGTTTAGAAAAATTGCATATGTTTAACATATATTGGATTACTTGCTGTCAAAGGGGTAGAAGAAAGAGAGGGAGAAAAAAATGGAACACAAGGTTTTGCAAGAATGAACGCTGAAAACTATTTGCATATATTTTTTTTAATTAAAATTAAATTTATAAAAAATTTTTAAAAATATTTGATAGAAGGGTGACTAGACTCCACCAAACATTTATTCAGTAAACATTTATGAAGTGATACAGATACACATATAAATATAATACATTATATAATGTAGTTAACAGCTATTCATTGTTATTTTAAGTGCCTAGGCAATAAAAGTAGAAGCAATGGGTAGCCATTGAAGAGCAGAAGTAGACAAGGTATATGGAAAGACTTTGTAACAATTGTGGAATGGCTTCCTCTAAAGGTAATGGCTCCCCCTTCACCAGAAGTGACAAATAAGGAACACTGGAGAAGGGATTGCTATTTTAGGTACAGTAGAGGTCCTCTGAGATTCTATAAAAATCACAAATCTTTATAAGTGTTAAAGTACATACTGATGGCTCATGGTCTCTTTTTCACCCACATGTGAGACGGTGATGTTTTGAAGGTCACGGGACAAAAACCTGATACTACTGAAGTTAACTGGATGAGAAAACTTTTTATCTAAGTGAATATCACTATAAAACTCATCATGATTTAAAATCATGATTAAAATGAGATCTTACTAAGAGTTAATCACATTGGCATTTTCAATTCATGTATTTAAAGTTTGGGATTTTTTCATAAAAAATAATTGGACTAGGGGCAGCTGGGTGGCACAGTAGGTAGAACACCAGCCCTGAAGTCAAGAGGACCTGAGATCAAATCTGGTTTTAGACACTTAATACTTTCTAACTGTGTGACCCTGGGCAAATCACTTAATTAACACCAATTACCTCAGCAAATAATAATAGTAATAGAACTGCGTTTTTTTTAAGAATATATTATAACATGGTATGTTATAGTTACAGGGAATTGGTAGCTTTAAAATTACATTTTCAAAATTTTATAATTTGAACTACAGTATTGTTTACAATTTCTATAAATTCAGCTTATGGTATTATATCACCTGAATTTATTTTCATTCCTTTTATTTATTTACTAGAAGACATGCTAGAGGTCAGCTTCAGTTCCGCAACCCCCATTTCATAGAAGAAAATAAGCATCTGAGAGGTTAAATGATTCCTGAATCTTCTCTTTTCCAGGACAAACATTTCTACTTCCTTCAAATGAGCCTCATATGGCATGACTTCCAAACCCTTCACCATCCTGGTTGCCCTGTAAATACTTTGCAGCCTATCAATGCCCTTCTTAAAGGTACTTAGAACTGAATAGAGTACTTGAGATATTCTTAAACATGGCAGAATATAGGGGATTAGCACCTCCTCAATTCCAAAAAATATGCTTCAATGCATTCCAAGAATGCATTAGGATTTTTCGGTTTCCACGTGATACTGATTAATTACATTGCTTTTGTGGCTCACTAAAACCCTGAGATCCTTTTCAGACAATCTGAAGACTCTTCAATCCTACTGTTCTAAAAATTATTTTCTTAAACTCAAGTATAATTTTAGGCTTATTCTTATAGAATTTCTTATTAGATTCAACCCAACATATGTATTCTGATGGAAGTGGATTTCTTCGACAAAGAGATCTAACTCAGTTTCAATTGATCAAGGATGGACAGAAGCAGCTACACCCAAAGAAAGAACACTGGGAAATGAATGTAAACTGCTTGCATTTTTGTTTTTCTTCCCGGGTTATTTATACCTTCTGAATCCAATTCTCCCTGTGCAACAAGAGCACACATATATTGTATCTAGGATATACTGTAACCTATTTAACATGTATAGGACTGCTTGCCATCTGGGGGAGGGGGTGGAGGGAGGGAGGGGAAAAATCGGAATAGAAGTGAGTGCAAGGGATAATGTTGTAAAAAATTACCCTGGCATGGGTTCTGTCAATAAAAAGTTATTTAAAAAAAAAATATTTATTTAAAAGTGGTTTTTGAATGAATGAATAAACAATAGAACTAAAAAAAAAAAAAAAAAAAGATTCAGCCCAATATTCGAGCCTGTCAAGAGCTTTCTCTTCACAAGGTACTTTTTTAGTTATGAGGATGTCAGTTTTTTATTATTTTTCTTCGTCAAGTCAGGTTCTCTTTCTTGGCAGAGAAAACAGAAGCAAGAGAAGAATTGAGTAGCTTTGTGTTCTGTTAGCAGTTCTCATTGCCCCAGCCATCCCAAACATCAATTCTGTCCCTACTTTGAACCTTCTCTTTTTCCTCCATACCACCTCCCTCAAAAACTTAGCTCATTTTGAGTCAACTTTAACAATTCCAATGATCATCTTCAAGGACTATACCTGGCTAATTTGTTTTGAGCGTGCTCCCTCTGCCTTTTCAGACAACTCCCACTTTATTCCTCTCTAGAATTATCCCTTTTTGTCTTCTGAATTTCATTCTTAAACATTTCTCATCCCTTATAGAATTTATTCAATGGCATCCTACCTATCCTTCCTCTGAAACCTATGAAATCTTTTCTTTAAAAATCTAGTTACATACTGCAACCATTCCCAATAAGATCTGGAGTGAAACAAGGTTGCCCACTATCACCGTTACTATTTAATATTGTATTAGAAACGCTAGCTATAGCAATAAGAGCTGAGAAAGAGATTAAAGGAATAAGAATAGGCAATGAGGAAGCCAAATTATCACTCTTTGCCGATGACATGATGGTATACTTAGAGAACCCCAGAGATTCTCTAAGAAAGTTATTAGAAATAATCCACAACTTTAGCAAAGTTGCTGGTTATAAAATAAACCCACATAAGTCATCAGCATTCTTATATATCACTAACAAAATCCAACAGTCAGAGTTACAAAGAGAAATTCCATTTAAAGTAACTACTGATAATATAAAATATTTAGGAATCTATCTGCCAAGGGAAAATCAGAAACTTTATGAGCAAAATTACAGACCACTTTTCACACAAATTAAGTCTGATCTAACCAATTAGAAAAATATTAAATGCTCTTGGATAGGGCGAGCAAATATAATAAAGGTGACAATATTACCTAAACTAATCTATTTATTTAGCGCTATACCAATCAGACTCCCAAAAAACTATTTTAATGACCTAGAAAAAATAACAACAAAGTTCATATGGAAAAACAAAAGGTCAAGAATTTCAAGGAATTAATGAAAAAAATCAAATGATGGTGGCTTAGCTGTACCAGATCTAAAATTATATTATAGAGCAGCAGTTACCAAAACTATTTGGTATTGGCTAAGGAATAGATTAGTTGATCAGTGGAATAGATTAGGTTCAAGGGATAAACAGTCAACAAATATAGCAACCTAGTCTTTGACAAACCCAAAGATCCCAGCTTTTGGGATAAGAACTTACTGTTTGATAAAAATTGCTGGGAAAATTGGAAACTAATATGGCAGAAACTAGGCATTGATCCATACTTAACGCTCAGATACACAAGATAAGGTCAAAATGGGTTCATGACCTAGGCATAAAGAATGAAATTATTAATAAATTAGAGGAACATAGGATAGTTTACCTCTCAGACCTGTGGAAGGGAAGGTCTTTATGACCAAAGCAGAACTAGAGATCATTACTGATCACAAAATAGAAAATTTCGATTATACCTAAACTAAAAGTTTTGTACAAACAAAACTAATGCAGACAAGATTAGAAGGGAAGCAATAAACTGGGAAAATATTTTTACAGTCAAAGGTTCTGATAAAGGCCTCATTTCCAAAATATATAGAGAATTAACTCTAATTTATAAAAATCAAGCCATTCTCCAATTGAAAAATGGTCAAAGGATATGAACAGACAATTCTCAGATGAAGAAATTGAAACTATTTCTAGTCATATGAAAAGATGCTCCAAGTCATTATTAATCAGAGAAATGCAAATTAAGACAAAACTAAGATACCACTACACACCTGTCAGATTGGCTAAGATGACAGGAAAAAATAATGATGATTGTTGGAGGGGATGTGGGAAAACTGGGACATTGATTCATTGTTGGTGGAGTTGTGAACGAATCCAACCATTTTGGAGAGTAGTTTGGAACTATGCTCAAAAAGTTATCAAACTGTGCATACCCTTTGATCCAGCAGTGTTACTACTGGGATTATATCCCAAAGAGATTATAAAGAAGGGAAAGGGACCTGTATGTGCACGAATGTTTGTGGCAGCCCTTTTTGTAGTGGCTACAAACTGGAAACTGAATGGATGTCCATCAGTTGGAGAATGGTTGAATAAATTGTGGTATATGAAAATTATGGAATATTACTGTTCTGTAAGAAATGACCAACAGGATGATTTCAGAAAGGCCTGGAGAGACTTACACGAACGATGCTGAGTGAAATGAGCAGGACCAGGAGATCATTATATACTTCAACAACAATACTAGATGATGACCAGTTCTGATGGATCAGGCCATCCTCAGCAACGAGATCAACCAAATCATTTCTAATGGAGCAGTAATGAACTGAACTAGCTATACCAGAAAAGAACTCTGGGAGATGACTAAAACCATTACATTGAATTCCCAATCCCTATATTTATGCACACCTGCATTTTTGATTTCCTTCACAAGCTAATTGTACAATAATTCAGAGTCTGATTCTTTTTGTACAGCAAAATAATGTTTTGGTCATGTATACTTATTGTGTATCTAAGTTATATTTTAATATATTTAACATCTACTGGTCATCCTGCCATTTAGGGAGGGTGGGGGTAAGAGGTGAAAAATTGGAACAAGAGGTTTGGCAATTGTTAATGCTGTAAAGTTACCCATGTATATATCCTGTAAATAAAAGGCTATTAAATTAAAAAAAAAAAAATCTAGTTACATAATTAGATACAACTGCTTTTTCACAAATCCTATTTCCCCTCAAAATCCTCATCATTCCCATTTCAAGAATTTATTCTTCCTTGTTAATGATAAAGCCAGTAGAAATTTTCCCCTTTTTGATTTCTCCATCTTTTGAAAGATAAAATTATCATTAAAGCACATCCAGTGGTTATTAGTTGCTTACCCCTTAGGAAAGGGAGCACTCTCTAGTAGATGTACAAATAATAAATTTACACAATCCTACTATATTATGCCTCTGTGCCAGACTTGTGATCAATTTCCTGAAAACCTTTTTTATTTCCTCATTTCTTATCAGGTGTTCTGTAGTATGGATATGACAAAATTGCTTCTGTTTCGAAATATTCTTCACCATGCTTCTACATTCTGGATTTCCTCACATCCACTTCTTATGCTTTTCCTATCTCTTCTGTTACCTATCCTGTTGCTCTGGAATAAAGTATTCTTATCCATAGTTACATTCCAGTCACAGGTTTCATCCCACCAAATCCTAATTATAATTACTTGTATTTGGACGACTCCACGGGTTACTAATTATCAATCTCTTACAGACTTTTTGTGCAGGACGATTAACAAATCTCTTCAGGAATGAATTTATTTTATTTTTAATAGATTTTTATTTTTCCAAATTCATACAAAGATAGTTTTTAACATTCACCTCTGCAAAACCAAATGTTCCAATTTTTTCTCTCTCTCTTGTCTGTGGGAGCCGGCACTAACCTACAGGTGATAAGGCCATACAGGTGATAAGGCCACATTCCAAAGACTGCCTTAACCTTGAATAGGCAGATATCTAGGTATCTCCTAATCACATCCTGGAGCTTCCCTCATGACCAAAGACACCTGATCAGCTCATCCTTGGGCGGGAAACCAATCCTTTGTCTAGGACCCTCACCCTGTACTAAGTTTGTGCAACCCTGCTTCCTTTCCTATTGCTATATATACCTGTACTATTGCACTCATTAAAACGAGGCTTGATCAGATTATTTTGTCTTGCCTCCCTTCTGCGTGTCCCCTGTCTCTTGCTTTTGTCTCTCTTCTTCCAGGGTCCACACACTCTGCCTTGCAGGCCGAGGCACTCATCCTTCTCCCTCCTTCCCTATTCAACAAGCAATTCACCATA
The DNA here is from genome assembly GCF_902635505.1 of Sarcophilus harrisii. NCBI lineage: Eukaryota > Metazoa > Chordata > Mammalia > Dasyuromorphia > Dasyuridae > Sarcophilus > Sarcophilus harrisii. Next base: position 74,628,374 of record NC_045430.1, read on the forward strand.
GGTTTAACATGTGCGATTCTTCTAAACATATTTCCATATTTTTTATGTTGTACAAAAATAAGTCAGATTAAAAGGGGGGAAAAACATGAGAAAGAAAACAACAACAAGCAAACAAACAACATTACCAAAAAAGGTGAAAACATTATGCTTTGATCCACATTCAATCTTCATAGTTCTTTCTCTGGATGCAGATGGTTCTTTTCCATCACAAGCCTACTGGAGTTGGCTTGAATCATGTCATTGTTGAAAAGAGCCAAATCCACTATAATTGATGATCACATAATCTTGTTTCTGTGTACATTGTTCTCTTGGTTTTATTTACTTCACTTAGCATCAGTTCATGAAAGTCTTTTCAGGCTTTTCTAACATCAACCCACTTGTCATTTCTTATGGAACATTAACATTCCATTACACTCATATGCCATAACTTAATTCAGTAATTCCCCAACTGATGGGCATTTACTCAATTCAAGAATGAATTTTTGATAGTTATTTTTCAGTTTCACACAGATTCCATCAAAGATGCCAGTTTAAGAATCATGTAACAGTTATTTGCTACATATAGACCCCAAGAACAAAACTAGGTCTTGCTCCATTTTTCAGGCCAATCTGAAGCCTGAAGCAAAATAACCAGGAAAAGATTCCCAGACTAAAAGGGAGCCTGAGATTCTACTATGCTGAACCAGCAGAGTTTTCCAGTTGGCTAATAGTGCCTGAAACTAGAAGCAGTCTACTGTAACCTCAATTAGGATAAAAGCATAGGTCTATTGCCCAAATCTGAGAACTTGCAGAAGTCACATCTAAAGGATAGAAATCAGACTTTGGATCAAACCACTTTGGGAGAACTGAAAATTTGAAGGGCTCTAATAGTGGCTGTCTCTGACATCCTAATATATAAATATTCAGTAACTGCTCCTAAAAGCAGCAGCAAGGTGAGACTTGGTATTCCCTATAAAAGTAGGCTGAGGCCAGCATGAACATAAGTCAAAATTGGGAAATAGATTAATAATAATAGTAATAATAAAATGAAAATAATAATAATTAATAATGAACAAAACCACAACTATGTGCCCAAAAAGCAGCAGTGTGTGTGTGTGTGTGTGTGTGTGTGCATGCATGCGCACATGTGTATGTGGCAAAGAATTGGAAATTGAGGGGATATCCATCAACTGAGAAATAGTTAAACATTATCTATTATATATAAATGTGATGGAATATTGTTCCGTAAGAAAAGATAGAAAGAATGGTTTCTGAGAAACCTGAAAGACATGTACAAACTGATACAAAGTAAAGTGAGCAGAACTAGGAAAAGATAAACTTTTAAAGACTTAGGAACTCTAATCATACTTCACTATTCATACTCGTGAGAGAGAGTTGGCTGACTCAGGGTACAAAATTAGAGATATCTTCTTTGGACAGGATCAAAGAAGGAATTTGTTTTGCTTGATTATGTGTAGATATGATAAAGTTTTTGTTTCTTTTCCTCTATTGAAGAAAAAGAGACTAGGAAGAAAAAAACAGATTTTTGCCAATTGAAAAAAAATTAATTAAAAAAGACAGATATTGGTCCCTAAGATTCTGTTTTTTCTTAAAAGCACAATAATAGTATCCCAAGTTTTTGTTTAGTCTATTTAATATAGAATTATATGAAAAATTACAATTTTTCAATTTTGTTAATATGCTTATACTACAGGCATATTTGGACTATATTTGAGCTACCATTGTCAGTGCAAAACCGTCAAAGACATATCTCCCAATATTTCAATCTTTATTTCTAGAGTGCTTGAAGACTCACAAAACTTTACTCACAACAATTATGTGATTATTAACACAAACGATGCTATTCCAATTGTACAGATGCTGAAGGTCAAAGATGTTAATGACTTCCCCAGTTATTTAGCTAATGGCAGAGCTAAATTTCAATCGCAGGGCTCTGCTAATCTAATTCTTACACTACTATAAAATGATTTTGCAATAATTTCTGCAGATCTTTGCTCTTTTTACCCCTGTTACTTAAAAAAAGAAAAAATTACCACACAAACCCACAAACAGCTCAGTCTCCTAGTCTTTCTACCCTTTTCCCTTTGGACTCTAAAGCAATAAGGCAGAGAATTAAGCCCCGCTTCCCCACTTCCCCTCAATAACAACGCCCACATAATCCCTTGGGATTGGTAGAGCATTGAACACAAATTCTCTCATTTACACCTCCCAATGGCGGCGGGCGCGATTCTCCCCATTTAACAGATGGGAAAACTGGAACTGAGGCAGTGACAGTGTTGTTCAAGGAAACCAATGTCTGAAAGCAGCATCTGAAAACGGGTCTTCCTTAGCAGGTCTAACATTCTATCCCCAACGTCAAGTCGCTCTGCTCCCTGTTTTATTTTTAGTCTGTCTCTCTCCCTTAGCTCCGCTTTCAATCCCCTCCCTCCAACCACTATTCTATTTCACTTTCATGCTCCTCCCACTCCCTCTCTTAGCCTCATTTTCAGACTGTCTCTCTCCCTTAGCTCCGCTTTCAATCTCCTCCCTCCAACCACTATTCTATTTCACTTTCATGCTCCTCCCACTCCCTCTCTTAGCCTCATTTTCAGTCTGTCTCTCTCCCTTAGCTCCGCTTTCAATCCCCTCCCTCCAACCACTATTCTATTTCACTTTCATGCTCCTCCCACTCCCTCTCTTGGCCTCATTTTCAGTCTGTCTCTCTCCCTTAGCTCCGCTTTCAATCCCCTCCCTCCAACCACTATTCTATTTCACTTTCATGCTCCTCCCACTCCCTCTCTTAGCCTCATTTTCAGTCTGTCTCTCTCCCTTAGCTCCGCTTTCAATCTCCTCCCTCCAACCACTATTCTATTTCACTTTCATGCTCCTCCACTCCCTCTCTTAGCCTCATTTTCAGTCTCTCTCCCTTAGCTCCGCTTTCAATCCCCTCCCTCCAACCACTATTCTATTTCACTTTCATGCTCCTCCCACTCCCTCTCTTAGCCTCATTTTCAGACTGTCTCTCTCCCTTAGCTCCGCTTTCAATCCCCTCCCTCCAACCACTATTCTATTTCACTTTCATGCTCCTCCCACTCCCTCTCTTAGCCTCATTTTCAGACTGTCTCTCTCCCTTAGCTCCGCTTTCAATCTCCTCCCTCCAACCACTATTCTATTTCACTTTCATGCTCCTCCCACTCCCTCTCTTAGCCTCATTTTCAGTTTTTCTCTTTCTTGGCCTTCTCAGCCGCACTTGCAGACCGTCTCTACCTGCCGCTTCCCTCCTCGGTGGCGCAGGCGCGGGCGCAGGCGCTCTTCCCCCCGCGAGCACGCGCCCCGCCGGTCACATGACAGTCCCGCGGTCCCGCCTCCCACGCTTCACGTGACCACGCTAGGGGAGAAAACGCCTGCTCCGAGCCTCCTCTCGGAGCTGCGCGTCTCTCTGCTGGCTGTCCCCCTTGCCCAAGCCCCGAGTCCGCCCCTGATCTCCTCCGCCTCGCCCCCCGCCACACTCGGCTCCCTGCGGACCCGGAGATGCCGCTCCGGGCCGTCCCCGCGTCAGGGCGCCCCCGGCGGGGCGGCGTTCTCCGGAGCCCGACCGCGCCGGGGCTGCGGCTGCTGCTGCTGGGCGCGTGTCTGTGCGCCTGGCCCCGGGGCTCGGAGGCGGCAGGCGCCCGCCGGCCCAATGTGGTCCTGATTCTCACCGACGACCAGGATGACCTGCTTGGCGGCATGGTAACTTCCCTCCCCCGCTTCCGGGGCTCCCCGAACTTCCCGGACCCGGAGGAGGAGGGGGGGGGGGGTTGCTTCGCCGGCGCGCGCGGCGGCGGAGAAGCCGCCCCGCCCTCTCCCCTCCTAGGCCCTTCTCGAGCCCCAGGGGCCTCCGGGGACCAGTCTCCCTCTGCCGCGGGGGCTTGGCTGCACATCTCCCCGGGGGGCCGAAGGAGTCATTAGAAGAGCCCACTGGAGCAGGTGCCGTCGGACCACAGCTGTGCTTTTGCTTTGGTTTTTAAGAAACTTCTCCTTTTCTCATCGGTCACAGTCTGGGTGCTCTCACCCTGTTTCCTCCAAGTCTGTGTCAGATGTTTAAAAATTAAGGAAGTTTGGCTAGAATGAGTCGCCCTGAGAACCCGCGGGATGTAGCAGAAATAATAACTAGTCCTCAAAGACGTAGTAAATGTCTGAGGTGTTGTGTGGGCATGCCTCCATCTCCGCTCCGGTTTCCTCATAGTGCAAACCACCTGGGGCGGTTGTGGGGGTGAGATGACGTCATATCTGTAAAGGGGGCTCTGTTAGAGCTCAAACCCACGTCCTCCCGACCCTAATCAGGCCGCCTCACCACCTACTGCGGTCCCCCTCCTCGTACAGCAAAAGCGAATTACTCGCTCTTCCTGAGAGCTTAGGGAGGGTGGACCCGGCCCGGCGTTCTCATTAATGATTTTGAAAGCTCCTTTATTTCACAGAATGCTTTTTGCTCCATTATAGTCATGGCATTTTAAACCTTTAGAGGTCGTCCATCCTGATATTAAATGAAGATTTAACGATTAAAAAAAAATAAAAGTACAGAAAAATGGTAAATTGCTCAAAGTCCCAGAGGTAGGGTTGGCACCCAGTACTCTTACTAAGCATAGAGTATTGCATCTCGGAGTTTGAAGAGACCTGGCAGGCCTGCTAATAAAAAACCTGCACTTAAGCCTTGAACGAGAATCTCCCCTAAAACTTCACTTTTGGCCTTTACTTGAAGTCCAAACCATTCCTCTTTGGGCTATCTTTAATTGTGAATCTGTGCTTCTACTGGTTGCACCTGCTACTCCAGGTTTTACCCTCGGGACCTAGCAGAATTAGTCTAATCCCTTTTATATACTTAAAAGACGTCCACCATCTACTCCCTAAATCTTAAGTTAATTCCCAGTTCCTTTAACTGACTTACATCACCATCTTGGTGATTCTCCTTTCTGGTTTCCTCTTATTTATTTTCTATTCTGGGTCTATGAAAAAAAAATTATAGACTACATAACTTCTTTGTTCATGTTAAAAATATTTTATGTCATATTTGGTTTTGCTGTAGTTGTAGTAGTCATCTACTCTGTGATCTCTTGCTTTTCTTGCCCTCACCTCGCAAAGCAAGACCTGACCTTTAACTAGAAAACAACTTCTTTCATGCCCCTTCCCCCCTGCCCATTTGAAACCTGGATTGGTTTGGGTTTTGTTTTTGTTTTTGAGGACTACTTTTGCTTATTCTTCAGATTCCACTGATAGTTGTCATTGTAGTTCTCTACTCAGTAAACTGAGTGTATTTTTTCTCACAGTTATTAGGACCAAATAAGATTTGAATGTGAAAGAGATTTGTAAACTGTTGCAATTTTGAAGAATTTATTATATGTAATATAATGGCTTCTTAAAACTAAAATTTAACTCTGTTGACTTCTTTTGCATTTGTAAGAGGTAAACTTACTGGTTGTCCCTACTAGCCTCAACAGTGCATAGTACTTTGCTTGTTGGGGGTTTTCCACAGATTTTTAGTCATATCATTAGAAAGCAGGAATAGTTACTACAGTATTGTACTGTACTACAGTAGTTCTAGTTATTACTAGATTGCCGAAGAAGTGTCAGTGTAGTCAGATTATAATTTCACAGCAGTAATTCTCATTTGTTGTAGTTTACTTTGCTGTACTCTGTATTGTCACTTTTGACAATACTACCTTAATGTCACTTTGTATCACATTTTGTTTCTTTGCTATCTACTAAGCAAGAGAATTATATAGTATAAATACCCTAGTCATCTCCTAAGCATAATTCCAGTGCCCTTTTTTCTTTATACTACAGTCAAAATTAATATAAATATAAATTCAGATCAAGGAGTTCACTGATAATGGGGTCAGCAAGTACACCTTGTTTCCCGATAGTGAATGGTGGGAATTGTATAGAAACATCAAAACTACTGGCACTGCAGAATGGGACAGTTGTTGCCAACAAAGCTTGACTTTTTCACATGTTTTTAGCAGTTCTACTTCACTCGATGCGATCTGGACCATAACCAATCCCACTTAAATAACATTTTTCCAGAATTCTGTGATTCTCATAGTTATTTACATATGATATAAAAACAAAACAATGGATACAAAAAGAACAGAGCATCAAACCTCAAAGATACAATTTTATAGAACTTTTTTTACATTTAATTGCTGGTGTTCATAGCCTCTTTTAATTAATAACTTTTCTCTTACAGACTCCACTAAAGAAAACCAAGGCCCTCATTGCAGACATGGGAATGAGTTTCTCTAGTGCTGTAAGTTTTTAAGCTAATTTTCTTTTTTTCTTTTGAACTAAAACGTTCAAAAGAAGACTTACTGAATTGTGCTATCATTAGGAGAAAATACTTTGAACTTAGAGTATCCTGTCTTAGTCATGAGTTGAATTTTGTCAGTAGTTTAGAATAAAAAGTTTTCCCTAAGGGAGAAAACTATACCCAGTGCAAATTAAATGTTGACTCTAGTTGTTGTGAAAATCTTAACTAAATTTGAATTTGTTACAATGCAACATTTTTGTTACTTGATCTACTCATGCTCTTAAACTTACTTTTCCCCTTCTCCTACCCTCTCTCCTTCCCTTTCTTTAAAACAAAATATAATCCTAGGCCTTTTGTGGTCTATATTCAACTGTACTACATTCTTGGGCAGCTGGCATCTCTAAATCAGCTTCTTGACTGCCTCAAATGAAAACTGTTCCACTAGAAAACTTTTAATCTGGGGGCAGCTAGGTGACACAGTGGATAGAACACCAGCCCTGAAGTCAGGAGGATCTGAGTTCAAATTTGGCCTCAGATACTTAACACCTCCTAGCTGTGTGACCCTGGACAAGTCACTTAACCTAAATTGTCTTAGCAAAAAGAAAAGTAAACTATTAATCTGGCAGTTTTTATGAGTGTTTTCATTGTATCTTGTATCATTGCATCAGCAAAAAACAAAAAAACCCAAACCACATGGAGACCATTTCTAAAAACAATGCTTACTTCTTATGAGGTCAATGTAAATTGAGGGAGAAAAAACCCAAACAGGAAAAATATCACAACTACTAAGTGAAAGATTTTCTTTTTCCAAACCAAAAGATAAGTCAACTAATTTGACATAGAAGTAGCTAGACTACTTGTTTACTAAGACCCGAGAAAAGCTATGATTATAATATATGTGAATACAAGATATAATAAAAACCACTCATAAAAACTGCCAGATTAATAGTTCACTTTTCTTTTTGCTAAGGCAATTTAGGTTAAGTGACTTGTCTAGGGTCACACAGCTAGGAAGTGTCTGAGGCCAAATTTGAACTCGGATCCTCCCGACTTCAGGGCTGGTGCTCTATCCACTGCGCCACCTAGCTGCCCCTTCCATGTGGTTTTAAAATATATATTATCATCCTAATCGTATTAACACTTCAGTTTTCCAAGAGCTAGATCTAGAAGTAGAGAAACCAACTAGTCTATATTCTTTTATTCTGATTAATATGCATATCTTGGGGGATGGAGAAGTGTTGATGTCCCTTAAGTGAGTATTTAGAAGGAAATTTTTAATAAAAGAAATCTGGGGTCTCCATATAAGTCTGGGAGCTAAATCTTAATTTTGCATGGAAAAAAAAAATTGTAATCAATGCAAGGATGTGCATAATTTCTAGTTTGCCTATAAATGTTTCATGTTCTATTCTAAATGAGTTATAAGTTCCATGAGGATAAGATGCTTTCTTTTTTTTCTTAGTTTCCATTAGATCCTGCATAGATCTATAGTAGTCTGATTTTTTTTCTTTTGCTATAACATTATTACAATTTCATGGGCAGTAATAGAAAACTTAGTGAAAGAATTGTCTCCCTTAGTTTTCCTGAGCTTAGAAATTAGTTGGATTCTGAAGTATCTTATTACTAACATAGGTATTTTTAAAAATATAATACATTAATATTTGTCTTTCTCTTCTGTTGTTAAAAAATATTGCAAATTCAGAATGAAATCTTCCTGCTGTGACATTTTTTCCATTCTCTTTGTAGTATGTTCCAAGTCCCCTTTGCTGCCCCAGCAGAGCCAGCATTCTTACAGGGAAGTACCCACATAATCATCATGTTGTTAACAACACGTTGGAAGGAAACTGTAGCAGTAAGTTATGGCAGAAGATTCAAGAACCATATACCTTCCCAGCAATCCTCAGGTCCATGTGTGGTTATCAGACCTTTTTTGCTGGGAAGTACTTGAATGAGGTATGAAACATCAGTATATTGTCATAGGATGTACTATGATCTCCAGAGTTTTTGGTGTCCAACCCTTTGGTGTTTTTGTTTTTAACAAGCACTTACCTGTTTTTCATAGAAACTTAGGATCTGGTAAATACTTTCTTTTTAGTTGCTTCTGTTTCTTTATATATGTCTTAAGACTTTTTTTTCTTTTTTTAAACTCAAAACGCCTGATTCTGAAGTAATTCCTGAACACCTTTCCTTTTTCTCTCACCCTCCACAGATTTTAATGAGTGTATATCTATTAGTTATCTCAATCTCTTCCTTCCTTCTCTTCACTTCCATTGCCCTTTTTTACCCCATGCATATATACTGTAGGATTCTATTATATTTAACTTATTCTAAACTGTAAAATTAACTTCAGCTAGCTAGATCATGTTTTTCCAAAAATCTGTACCAAAGGTAAGCATATGACAACCTAGTCATTCAGGCTTTTGAAAATTAAACTACTAACAGACTTTCTGTACTAAATTAATCCTAGTTTGAAAAGTGTCACATTTTCCTGTAATTTGACATGGCTTTCAAGGCACTTTTGAAATATTTTCTTCATCATAACACAATCTCAGAATTGTTGGCATTAAATTCAGGCTTTGCCTTTTAATCCAAGACTGTGGGATATGGAAAAGTATGGATATCTCTGGAAGTACACTTTGTAACAAAGAACAAAGTCACAAATGGAGTAAGGGAGAAAGAAAGGCATTCCTTTACCCATCCTAATTATAAGTGACCCATGTTATATAAGACAGAAATTTAAAGAATTTAAACTTTTAAGTTGCAAAGATTTTCATTGTCATACAAAAGCCTGTCTTACATGAGCACTATTTAAAACTTGTCAAATAAGATTTGTCATTCTATCAGTTTTACTTAAGAGCTGACCACAAAAAAATGAATTATACCTTCAGATCAGTCTAATTAGGAACAACTGAAGTAGTGACTATTTGTCCATGTATCTGAATGATAGGCTCCCCACTTAGCCTTTACATGGCTATACAGAATAAGTTATATTGATGTTGTTTGAAATAGATTTATATTTTCTTTGGCTACTCATTTACAATCCTTTTATTTTATTTCTTGTAGCTATTCATAACTGAGGTTGGTTTTTTTTTGTTTGTTTGTTTTGTTTTTTTTTGTTTTAGTATGGAGCCCTGGATGCTGGAGGAGTAGAACATGTGCCTCCAGGATGGAGTTATTGGTATGCATTGGTAAGTAACTCGATTAATCACAATCCTGAATTACCCTTTAAAGAGAAAACACTCCCAACATATCCTTTAAGAAATTTTGCTTTGTGTTCATACTTTTCTAGATTTATTTTTACTTGGTTGTGGCATAGGCTGACTTTTTATATGATTGAATTACCTCTTTGCTTTCCCTTTTCTTAATTATATTTCCTTTCTAATCTTCCTGTTTATTCCCTAGTCCTTCCAAAAATCTTTTTCTTTTTTCATTGAATTTTGAATAATTTGGGATGTTTTTCTTTCTTTTTTTTTTCCTGAGGTAATTGGGGTTAAGTGACTTGCCCAGGGTCACACAGCTAGGAAGTATGGATTTATTTCTTTTAAATCTTTAAAAGAACTCCAAATTTCCACTAAGCTTATAAATCATAATTTTAAAAATATGTGTATAGGATTGTCTTGGGTAACTGCCTTTTCTTTTTACTTAGTAATAATGGAATCCAGCCTAGTTTCAGAAGGCTTTCAATTTCTTTGCAAATCTCACAACAATCTTTTTTAACCCTTTCACAGGAGAAGAATTCTAAGTACTACAATTATACTCTTTCAGTCAATGGGAAGGCACGGAAGCATGGTGAAAACTACAGTCTGGATTACCTGACAGATGTGCTGGTGAGGCACTCTACTTATTTCCTATTGTGGCTTTTTTTCCATGATTCATAACTCTTAACCTTTGACCTTTGTTGTTAATTTAGAATGAATAATGCTTAACTATAATAATTTGTTCTAATGTAAAACCAAAGCTTCTAGAAGAAATTTAAAAATCATAACTCAGTATTTTAATATCTAAAGTGTATAAAGGGCTTTCTATACAAGCCAGAATTGTTGCATTCAGAATTCTAGTTCTGAATCCTTTTTTAAATTAAGAAAAATTTATTTTGATACAGCAGCCCCTCCACATAAAACACTTAAGCAAAACCACTTGGTAACAATGGTGATGGTTTCCATTTTTGTAACATACTGACTGCTAAAAAGGATGGTGTATAACAGTGACTTGCATATGAACTTTATCTAAATTACCTTCTTAGGGGAAGTATTTAATCCTTTTGCATCACCTAGTAAATCTTGCCATGTTTCCTTAAATTCTTCATAGTCATTACTTCTTACACACTAATTGTTGACATCTGTGAGGGATGAATTTGACCAATCCATGAAACTTTTTTGAATAAAGTTAACTTTCTTCACAAGGCATTAAAATAAGTCCTTCAGAGGTACTTAATTTTTTTTTTTTTTTTTTTTTTGTGGCATTGATCCTTTCTAATAATGCTTTTAAACTTTAAAATAATATATAAGACAGAATAAGCCAAACGATTGAAATTGTCATCAAAATATTTAAACTGGGGCAACTAGGTAGTGTAGTGGATAGAGCACCAGCCCTGAAGTCAGGAAAGGCCTGAGTTCAAAAATCTGGTCTCAGACACTTAACACTTCCTAGCTGTGTGACCCTGGGCAAGTCACTTAACCCCAGTTGGCTCAGCAAAAAAAAAAAAAAAATTAAACTAGTTTTAGGGGCACCCTTGGGATCTATGAATTCCAGGTTAACTCCTGATATAGTTGCCTGGTTTTTGTTTTTGTTTTTAACTTTTTATTCTAGTACTATATCACCCTCAATTTTTTCATATGCTTTTGTTACTCTCCAGATTTCATCAGAAGGATACTACTAAGTAATGATTTTGTACAGGGGACCATAACAGCTCATTAAACTACTATTATTTATACTTAGGTTTTTTAAAATTTAATTGATGAAGGGAGTTAACAAAGGTGAAATCATAGATTACCATGGACTCCTCAGTACATTAAAAGTCTAGTCCAGTGATCCACTATATTTGAGATTCTCTTCTAACTGATCCTAAAAACAACTATGAAATGTTTTCAATTTTTCCTATCCCTAGAATCATCTTGATAGTGGAGAGAAAAAAGATGAGGGAAACTTTGGACAGTATTGCATTGTAGGGAACTTGGAAAGAAGTTAACTAGTTAGTAATTTATTTTCTAAGTATTCAAGTTATTTTGTCTTCACAATAACACAAATGACTATGATCACACAAATTAAATCTCTACAAGTTATTTCTTTGTGTGGGTGAAGTCAAATAAGTTGTTAATTAGTACTGATTGTAATTTTGGAATGTGTTTTTATTTATTTTTTTAATATAGACAAATTGCAGTAATGACTTTATTGACCTTTTTCTTTTCCTGAATTGACGAAATATGCTCAGAGGTACATTAATAAAAGAATGATAGATGCAGTTCCTTTCCCTTTAACCTTGTTTATGATCAGGAACAGTAACTTAAAGTCAATAAAGAAGGAAGTGAAGTGATTTTTTTTTTTTTTTGTCATGTGATTGACAGAACATATGCTTGTGTGTCAGAACCTGGAAAATTTGAAACATCTGTTTCATTTTGTAAAAATGGAGACTTTAGAAAGGGGAAGGATTACTATTTTATTTCAAAGTTAATTTTTTTAATTGGATATATAAATATATCATTCTCACCCTCAAAAACTTTGACATAAGCCTCCTTCTTTCCATACTACTGAATCAGTTTTCATGAATTCAATTAATATCTCTTTGCTGACTTTCAGTTCCTGCCCAGAGTTCCCTGCCAAGTTCTAGTCCCCCATCTTATGGACATTTTCAGTTGGATGACCCCTAGGCATTTCAAACTCAAGATGCCCAAAACCTAAGTTAACTTTTCTGCAAAATTCAACCTTTCTTCTTAACTTGCTTTATTACTGTTTAGAGTACTATTCATATAGGTAGCCATCCTCTCTTCCTCCATTCTTCCTTTTCTTCCATATCCAGTTCCTTGGCAAGTCTTGCCAATTGTACTGCCATAACTTCTCACATCTTTCAACTTCTATGGAAGTCCACCACTTTCTTTCAGGCCCTTAACACCTCTTTCTTAACCATTGTAGTGGCCTCCTAATCAATCTCCCTCCTTCAAGTCTCTTCCCTCTCAGATTCATCATACAGTCACCAAAGTGATATTCCTTAAATATAAGTCTGACCTTGGTTATTCCTGGTCCAAAAACTGTATACTATTGTCTCTTTCTATACATACATACATACGTGTGTGTGAGAGAGAGAGAATGAGAATGAATATGAATATATATGCACGTACACACTTTTTACTCTGGCTCTAGTTTGCCTTTCCAACCTGATTACACGTTAATTTTTTGCACATTACAACTATATCAGGCAACTTACTGTTTGCCACAAACGATGCTCTCTCTCCATGTCTATAATATTTTATATTTCAATCTTTTTGAATTCCTGGTTTTTCTCAAAACTCAATTCACAGCCACCTATGTAGCCTACCAAAACTACCCTGTATTCATTTTATTGTATGTTTAGATATTTATATTGCTTCTTGTGATGAATGGAAATTCCTAGAAGGTAGGAACTAATTTCATCTTGATCTTTATATGTCCAACACTTAGCAAAGTTCCTGACATAGATTAGGTACTTAATAAGTACTTGTTGATTCATTGTATTCGCAGTATACTTATCTCCAGATGGTAAACTAGCTAGAAGTAGAGTCTTGGAATATCTACAATCTCTGAATTCTTCTAGTACCATTCATTCTATGCGTATTTAATTGATGATTAATCTGAGAGATGTTACATTTTGTGTTTTTCAGGCTAATGTCTCTTTAGATTTCCTGGACTACAAGTCAAACTCTGAGCCTTTCTTCATGATGATTTCTACTCCAGCACCTCATTCTCCTTGGATTGCTGCTCCCCAATATCAAAAGAGCTTCCAAAATGTCAGTGCGCCAAGAAATAGTAATTTTAACATTCATGGAAAGGTAAGGTCTATGTAGGTCTTTACTTAAAACCCTATTCTTGGATGAACGATGGTTGTAGTATTCTTATTAACCTGGTTGTTTTTCTTTTAGGCTTAGAAGATTAGGATTACTAACTGTCTGTTAGTATATCTTTGATTCAGAAGCATAGGTCAGGGCTTTGGTAAATATATCTTTTATAAGAGTATTCCATGAGTAAGCTAAACTACCCACTTTTCTCTAGTAAGACAAAGTGCCTTGATCTTCACTCATGTTATCAGTGCTAATGATTATTCAATCTGCTACTAATAAGCTAGTTTTATTCTTGGAGGCTTATGACTGTTGGCTAACTGGCTGGTATGAGGTATATCCAGAAGAAAAAAAGTAGACAAAAGAGAGTGTCTGGTGAGGAGTCTTCCTTTATTGCTATTTACTTCCTTAAATAGTAAGATGGCCAAGGTGATGCCTACATCCAAAAAAGGAAATTTAGGTATCCAATTTAGCAAACTTGCTGGCACTTTAATTCTTAACTTTTTATAAAGTAAGGGATCATGACTATAAATAAAGAGAAAGCTAAGAGAAAGCCATGATAAATAAAAACTGAATTTCAGTTATTTTGTCTCAGTAATTTTTCACTGAAAATTTTTTTCCACTCAGAATCATAAAATTAGTATGAAAAAAAATTGCTCATTCTTGAATGAAAAATGAAAATAAAGATAATCCTGGAGCAATCACCAAAATGATTTTGAATGGAGTATTCAAGGGGTTTATTACTGTGACTAAAATGCAAAAGTTGTTGACATTTCCTCTCTGCTGCTGTTTGTATTTCTTTGGTGTTGACTTTTTTTTTTCTTAATTTTAGAACAAGCATTGGCTAATTAGGCAAGCCAAGACCCCAATGACTAATTCTTCAATACAGTTTTTAGATGAAGCATTTAGGAAAAGGTAGGCATTTCCTTCTTTCTCTCTACCATGGTGGTGTTTCAGGAGCTCCCAAAACATTTAATTCCTATATATTAGTCACTGCAGCCTCTCTGGGTAGGGCAGATGGCCATGATGCAGTCAGGATGTCTCAGAAAAGAGCCATTGTTCAGACAGTTGACTATTTTAACCCATACTTGGACCCACCAGATATATTGCAGAATTGGTAGACCGTGTGATGTATTAATGGTCGATTTTAAGACTTCTGGGTCAACAGTAGTATCCTATAACCATATAGTCCTTGGTTTGAAGGAAAACCTGTTAAGAAACTGAAGTGGCCTGAGTAAAGGCAAGTTTATTTTCAGGATAAAATGTTTACCCTTAAGGATTTTGAATTTTTTAATTAATACTCTAGCCAAAAACAAAACGGGATGAATGTAAAGAATGCTGTTTAATCTCAAGAATGTTTTAGAATATAGTATGATATAACAAAATGAGATTGTAATTATTTTTATATTAATCTGTATTTATTAAATTGCTGTCTAATCTTCCTTATAACTCTCCCCTCTTCCTTCTCAGAAATAGTCTAAAATGATGCCATGTCATTTAAAATAAAGGCCTGTTTTTAAATTTAGTCAATACTCAAGGACAGTTAGGTGGTGCCATGGATAGAGCACCAACCCTGAAGTCAGGAGAACCTGAGTTCAAATCTGGCCTCAGACATTTAACACCTCCTAGCTGTGTGACCCTGGGCAAGTCACTTAACACCAATTATCTTAGCAAAAAAAAAAATGTTGATACTCAAATTTAGTTAAGAAATATTGATACTTTTAAATCACTAGTGACTAAAAATGTCATCTCATTAATTATCTTCACATTTAGATGGCAGACTCTGCTGTCAGTTGATGACCTGGTAGAGAAATTGATAAGAAGGCTGGATTTTCATGGGGAGCTAAATAACACCTTCATTTTTTATACATCAGACAATGGCTATCACACAGGTAAGGGACTGGTTTGGGGTCTCTCAAATTGTGTTTCTGTAATCATTGGTTAGGTCAAATATCAAAAGCTAAGGAAGCCTACCTCACCTTTAAAAGTGGGGAAAAAAGGTACACAAAATGAAATAAAAAATGAGTCAATTGTACTAAGTGCAACAGCACCTCCGAAAAAGAAGGGATCTTTGTGATAGTAGTCAAGAAAAGCTTTGTAGAGCTTGAAGAGGACATTCGGATGGATAGGCTTTAGAGGGCCTAGGGAAAGAAAGCATATTAAGAGGAACATCAGGAGACAAAGGTTCCTTGACAGATTCCTGTAAAGCTTTAGTTGACTCTCTGAAATAAGAAAGTTTTGATACTAAAACAGCAGCAAGAATCATCTTTACCTTTCCTTCTTGCCATCCCTTTCTCTACTTGAACTTTTAGATAGACAACGGGGAAAGAAAGAAGACTGACCCAGCTAAAACATTTCTATTCATACAACTAATGTCTGAATTTTTTTCTGCTCTTGTCATTCATATAAGACAGATCTGTTAGGATGGTTAAAGAAGATGGCCATCCTGTGGGTCTAAGATTTAAGATGTTAGTGGTTTACATTTTATTAACTGCACTCCACCCGATTTCCTCACCTGCAAAATGGGCCTGATGATAGCACCTTCCTCTTAAGGTTGTTGTGGAGATCAAATGAAGTGATAATTGTAAAACACTACCTAGCCTCCAACAAGTAGTATATAAATGCTATAATTGTGGTGAATGTGCTATAAAAAATGCAGAGCAAAAATTGATCTTGTCATTTTAATGAGAAAACCCAAATTCAGTTTACCTTTTATATAAATTGCTTTCTATATTGAATAGATAAAATAAGAGATTGTTTCTCTTCTAGAATGAAATCAAGTGCAACTTGATTGGAGAAGGGGTATCCATCTTCACATGTGTTTCTTTATTTCAGGGCAGTTCTCCTTGCCTATTGATAAACGGCAGCTGTATGAATTTGATATCAAAGTTCCATTGCTGGTTCGAGGGCCTGGGATCAAAGCAAATCAGACAAATCAGGTGAGATGATGAGCCTCACCAAAGGCTTATTTCACACAAATGGATAGTATGAAGTAGATTTATCTTAGGGCCCGAGTTGCACAATGTTCATGAATTTATACTGAATGGCATAAATCTTTTTTTCTCTACTCCTTTCAGTGATTTTACTTTTGCAGAATTCACATTCTTAACAATACATAATGAGCCTTCATGGCTAATGTTTTTCTAGTATATTAGAATAGTCTTATCCCAGTATTGTTAAACTACTTTTTATCTTTGAGTACAGACATACTACTTTACATTCTTCAGATAGATTTATTTTACTAAGAACTTTCTTACTTTTTTTACCTAATATACTTTGCAAGTTAGTACTTCATGTTAATTGAATGAAAATACTAAAATGTTCACATCATCTGAGACTATTAATTTTTCAAATTAAGCTAAAAAGAAAACAACCAATCTTGCCAACATTTCCAAAATTGATTCAAAAACACAATCTGAGTATTACATAACTGTAGTCTAACCTTTTGAAGTCTTCAATGAAGTGTTAGCTTTTTTACTTGTTCACATGTTCAGAGGGTGTTTTTGTTTATCAACCCACTTTTCCTCTTAAGCTATTTTTTTTCTCAAAGGGAAAAAGTGGCTTTCATAACATGTAAATGGGAATTTATCTTATAAGTACTGTAATCATAAACTAGATATATCTGATATCAGAGGCCTTTTTCTCCCAAATCATGTGTTTGTTGTAGTAGTAGTTTTGTTTGTAAAGTTAGAACTCCATCCGATCTTGTCACTATTCAGTGAGTATTTGGTATTTGGGACATTTAAATCATTTTAGAATCTGTATTTCCATGAACAGGCAACCTATCATAGAAACACCTTGAGAGGAAGGATATGGTGACATATCTAAAGTGCTTGTTAACAAAATCTTTTAATAGAGATCCTCTTCACTTGAAGATATGAAAT
Organism: Sarcophilus harrisii; assembly: GCF_902635505.1. Lineage (NCBI taxonomy): Eukaryota > Metazoa > Chordata > Mammalia > Dasyuromorphia > Dasyuridae > Sarcophilus > Sarcophilus harrisii. The sequence continues at coordinate 74,645,548 of NC_045430.1, forward strand.
ATTAACAAATTTGAGTCTATTGAGCAAAGTTCAGCTCTCCTAAACCATTCAATTCTAAATAATTCCATTCAGCAAATAAATGCTAGGGAAACGAAGCTATGAACCTGAACCTGCTGTCCTTCAGAGCTTTCTTTCAGTGGTGGAGGGGTGGCTTCATGGAGGAAGTCTGACCTTAGTCAGGCCTTGAGGAGAAGTTAGATCCTTGTAAAAAGGGACCTTAAACTGTCTAGGTTAATCCCCTCATCACACAAATAAGAAAAGTAAGGTCCAGAAAAATGAAATGACATACTCATAATCTTGGGATAGCAGTAATAAAGAAATACTAAACAGCAGAGTCAATTTAAGGCCAGCACTCTTTCTGTTATGTGTTTTCATATTTAAAATCCAGTATAAGAATATTTAGCCAAAATATTTCTCCTTCTTAAAGTTATTTCTTGTAAAGAGTTGTTGTTATATTAACTATAATGGGAAAGGGGAATGGGCTTGAGTAAAATTAAGAGTAGGTTTGAGAATTGGGGGTCTGGGTTTCCTTGAGTTGGGGAAGAAGAATGATATTGGGAGTACTCTAAAGAATTTTTTTTTAAGCAAGGAATACAGCATGAGAAGCAACACTGAAAGCAAACAGGAGACCATGAAATCCACAAAAAGAAGTAGCCTAATGTATCAACAAGTTGCAACCAGATTGAAGAGTGCCTTCAGGATCTAGACCAAGGGTCAGTGATGTGGAGGGTAGGGTTGTTTCTTAAGAAGTTTGCTCCAGCAATAGCATGGAAGATGAATTGGACACAGTGCCCAGCTTGAGTTCCTTGTCAATCAAAATTAAACTGAGCTAGAGTACAGGAAGGTACCATATCCTTTAGTACACTCAAGAAGTTCATTGAGTTGTGCAAATAAAGATTAGATCTGGTTCTTGCAGAGGAGGTTCTGTTCTCTTCCCTGGTGATAGGGGAAGGAGAGAAGGAGGGAGAAAGGAATGTTAGTGCCATAAGTTATTAAACAAAAAGTGCCCTTCCTAGTTGCCCCACTTAAATTCTCTGCACTAAAACTAACATGTCCCTGTTTTACAAAGGCCACTTCAAGTTCCCAAAGTGTTTTTATTCCTTCTATTTCCTTGTTTCTTTAGCGAATACTTAACTTTAAATCTCTCAAAATAACCACTTCTCTACAACTGCACCTGTGTCTCAGGGTTTTGCAAGACCTTTTACTTCCTCAGTTCTGTATTTAAATAGGCTTAAGGTTTTTTCTTCAAACTATTTGCCAGGGCATGATTTATACATGAAAAACTTTGTTTTTCTCCCCTAACCTGTAGAAAATTGTTAAACTCATACTTAGCTATACCTTCCAGAGTCTACAGGCTTTTATTTGTTCTTTGTTTTGCCCAGGCACTAAAATACTAGTGGTATGTTCACAAAATGTCTCACAGTTATCTTATTACCAACAGCTTCTGAAGTTTCCTTCTCCCCAAAATATGGATAACTGATTAGGCTGAAGTAATAACTCTTAACTGACAGAACTAAGAAGCAAGATCCTTAAGGCCCCATGTAGTTTTGAATCTAATAATCTCATGACTTGGTCTTACCATTTTTTATTCTAATTCTGGCCTATTTAAAAGTGTGAGATAAGTTTTTGAGAAAGGAAACTATTCTCCATGTTTTCTAACTCAGTTATTATGCTTCTTGACATTCTCCACACATCATTTTCTCTTAATCAGATTGGCTATATAGCTAGATCCAGATTACTGTGAATGATATATTCCCTGAAATGGTCACATTATTGAACCTGCATTTCATATTTCCGTTGGAGTAGAGCCATTACACTTCTTAGTAACATAGAGCCTAATGCATGTGAACATCTAAGATGATTAATTATTCCAGCTGATTGAGTTCTAGTTGTATTGTGGAAGTGATTATTTTCTAGGGAGGGTTGATATGATTAGCAATAAATCTGACCATCTTATTAATTTGGAAGAGGAAGCAACAACATGAAAAGATGATTTTAATGTTGAGTTTTCATTATAATTACTTGAAAAATAAATTCAATTCCTTTAGAAGTCTGTTATTTGACATAAATTTTATTTTGCGTTTCTACCCAGCCAGTTCTGTTAAATCAAAATTATAACTAAATTGGCATACTTTTAAGGACTTAATTGTGACTTTCTATTTTTCTCCTCTCCTTTTCTTAAAATGCCCTTTGATCACATATCAGGTACCTCTGTTTCTTATTCTTTGCCGCCTTTGATATTTGTCAACATTGTACAGCTCCCTGTGAGAATGAAATATCATGGAAGACTTCCAGGCTGTGATCTCCACCTGTTGGAGGTCTTCCTGTTTTTCACCTTCATTTTCTTATCTCAGTTTCTTCTTTTTTTTTAATAGTGTACCGACAGGAAGTACTTCTAATGCAGTTGCACTCATATTACTGATTCTACTAAGAGAAAGGCATTACTGCCCAGGTTTGAACTGTTCCTCTATTGGTCCCATCTGAAAAGACTGATAGAACACTGGTACTAATTCACCTCTTTAATTCAGTAGTCATTTCTCCTCCTGCCTCAAACTCCATGAAGTTATGACGTCTTTAATTTCACAGAGTTGTCCTGTTTGTGCTAGTCTGCTTTGATTAAGGATGGTATTACACATGAAAACTGGGTAGGATTGATTGTCACTGAGTCTTTCTAAAAAAAAATCATAGAAGTAGCCCAAAACCAAAGTGTGATAACTGCGTATTTTAAAATCAGCTGGAGTCAGGAACTCAGGTTAGGGGGAAATCGTCAATCTTTATTCTTAGCAGAGATGAAGAAAGATAGGAGGAAGAAGGGAATCGGCAATAGCATTGTCAGCAGCTGAGTCAAGAAGCTAGCCAGACCAGAAGCCACAAGACCAGCAGCCTCCAGAATCAAACCCCGCCCCAATCTCCCCCAGCCTCTCTTCCTGTCTCTCTGCCTCCACCCACCAAAGTCGTCATTTCCTATACAACACATCAGGACTTGCACAGAGAGTGGGCGGGGGCCATTCTTTATCCAAGCATGTATATTAATAGAGTATAGTCCAATTACTATATAGCCTCACATGCTTGGGACCTCAGTGCATCAACTCAAGCCTCAGCCCATTACTTCTCCCACTTTCTTTTGTTTTAGAACACAGGTGGTCATGCCATCCCTGACTGCTCAGAGAAGTCAGCCCCCAAAGGGAGGTGATCACACCCTCCCTGACTTCTCAGGAAAGGAGGTGAAAGCACCGAAAAGGAGGTGATTGAGGCCAAAGAACTTGTAGCTATTCTTAAAATCAGAAATGTTCAAAAATGATAGTGAACTGTAGTAGGGTAAATCCTAGTAATACTAGCCAATAGAAAGAGAAGAAAGGCCTTGTTTCTTCTTGCTGCTCTATTTAAACTGAACTTTTGTCAAAACTGCCATTCTAGCTAACCCTAGAAGCTGTTGGATTTTTTTATTTAATTTTTAGCAGCTTTGAGTTATGCTAGATTTGGACCAATGAAATGGAATTCCAAGGATAGAACATCGCTTCTGTTCCTCTAGAAAATATCACAACTATCCCTCAAGTGAAAATCTGAGCCTTGATGAATCCCTGGCTAATAAACAGACACATAGAATACTGGCCTTTTTTCACGTCCTTGCTTTTTTCCCTTAAATATAGAAAATAAAAGTGGTAGGGAAGCTAGATATTTCCAAAAAATTCTCTTTAGCAGCAGCTTTGGCTTCCACCTAGAGTTACAATGTTATTCTTTTATATTTGTTCTTGGGTTTTTTTTTCCAGAAACTAATAAACTATTTTTTAATCATGTTCTTATTTATTATCTGTTAAAAAATTGTGTTCAAGCTTAGTAATCTTTAAGATGCTTATTTGGGGCCTATTCCAGGGAAAGGAAATATGTTCAGCACATATTCTTGAAGAGCTTACAAAATTAACTGGGGCAAGAAAGCAATGATTGCATATCAAAGCTTACCTCTGCAAATGAGTGTTTTTCCTCTACTATACGTACTTTGAAAGACTTTGCACTTATTCTAATGATGTTTCTGGTGTTTAAACTATTTTTTTGAATCCTTACTGAAACTTCTTTTAAATCTTATATCACATTCCTTTCAGTAGCCTTAATTTTAGTAGACTTTTTTTTTTTGAGAGCAAATTTTTTTTTATTTCAAAATAGTGTCATTTGGAATCAGCTGCAATTAATACTGGATACATACAAAATATGGGGGTGGAGGGCTGTATGCAGAATGTTCAAGGAATAATTTGTGGATCAATCAACAAACATTTGGAAGCAATACCAGATCTCCTTTGTCTTAGACTTAGTTCTCTTTTTATACCCACAGATGCTCATTGCCAACATTGACTTGGGTCCCACTATTTTAGACATTGCAGGCTATGACTTGAACAAAACTCAAATGGATGGAAGGTCCCTGTTGCCCCTCATGGTAAGTTTATCATTTCCATATGGCTGATTGTGAATTTAGAATAATTGATTTCTAAGTCCCTAATTATCAACCCCTTTTTTCCCCCTATCTATATTTTCATTTTTAGAAGTTACCATGGTACAACTGCACATGTAACTTTACAACACATAAAAAAGTTGTAGAGCCATACATCTCTGATTCCAATATTTCAGACACCTAAGATTTCAATGAACCGGTCCTTTCTTAAAAACCCGCTGCCTGTTTTCTGTCAGTAGATTAGATGGTCTTTGAATTGCCATGGTCACTGTTCTGGTGATGAGCTTTTCTGAATTTAATTAGTTTGGATGTCTGACAACTCTTAGGCCAGGATTTCACTCTGCTTTGAGCTTTCAGATTTCAAGGAGCTTTGCATTTGTTATCTCAACCATTAGAAGAGGATTTAAATGGGGAAGGGGCAGGAGCTAATTATTAGAGCTGTCATTTATGTGGTGCTCTAAGGCTTATGGATCATTTTACAAATGTTATCTCATTTTATCCTGACAACTGCCTAGTATAAATGAAGAAACTGAGGCAGACAGAAATTAGGTAGCTGGTCTAATTCTCCATTGTACTGTTTAGCTAATTCCATTGTAATTTGTCATCTTGAGTGCCACAATATTAAGTTTCTCAGAGGGTTTGGGGCAACAGAATATAATGAGTAGACTTCTGGACTTAGAGATAAGATTTCAAAGCCCACATGACCCTTACTTAGCACTTAGTGGAGCTGGGACAAGTCACTTGACCTGTCTTTATGGCTCAGACAATCCTGTAGAAGTTAACTGTGAAAGGTCGTCATTTGCCTTGATTGGAGGCAAGTGTCTCTTCTCTGTAAATCATAGATCCTTGTGTATTTGTAAAAGTAAAGTTTCCTCTAAGATAGGAGGCACTTTTTTTTTTTTTTTTTAATGAGATCTGGAAAAGGAACCAGGCTTCAGTGCCTAAAGGGGTTAGAGCTATCAATTCTTAACTTGTGCTCATTCTTCCAGAGGTAAAGCCAGATTGATTTGGAAGGTGCCTCAGAGTATGGACCAAAGGACTTAATAATTGTAAAGCACTTTGCTTGATAAGCATTATATAAATGTTAATTATTATCATTATTGTTATTATTATTCCTGTATGTAGATGAACAGTATTGTAACTTCAGGTGTAAGAGGGCCCTGTGATTCCCAATCATCCATTCTACTTTTGAGCTGCCCTAATTGTTAGGAAAGCTTCTCCCCAACACCCTATCAGGCCAGAGTCTGCTTCATTGCACCTTCTACTTTTAGTTCCTACTCCTGCCCTTGGGGTCCAAAAGAATAGCCTCTGATCAAGAGATTTGACTTAAATTATGCCCCAGAGTTCTAGTATTGCCTCTGGAGCAATTGTCAGCCAAGGACCTTTCTTGACCACCCCAGCTGCAAGGTAACAGTCCTATTTCCTTGTGTTAATTCCCCAGAACTTTTAGGATATTTGCAAAGCTTTCCTCCCAGCAGCCAGACAAGGTAAGTAGTTCAGTGAGCTAATGAGACTTGATTCATTGATGCAACAGTAGATCAATATCATCTCCAAGTGAACAAGGAAAGAGGCACAGCAAAAATCCCCTTTGTTTAATTCATTTGGCTGTTCTTTGTTAAATGTGAAGACACTTATATAAACTTTTTCTTCTTGTTTTATGAGCTCCTTTTTTTTCATTAACTTTGAAAAATGTTATTAATACTTTTTCCTTAAAAATGTCTTTTGTTTGAGTTATCCACATTTTTAATTCACTATCACTCTCACTCAGCTCATATCTCTATAATCAATTGCCAGATCTTGTCAGTTGCATCTCACAGGATCGAATGTCTATCTGTCTACTCCCCTGAACTGTTGTCACATCCTAATTGGTCTCCCTGCTTCCAGTCTTTCAACTCTAAACTATTCTCTATGTTCAGCTATTGGCACTTTGGCAACAATTCAGATGTGACTGTCACCTACTGCCCTCCACTTCTCAAAAAGCCAGAGACTCCCTGTTATCTTTAGTCAAATATAAAGCTTCTCTGGCTTTAAAGACAGCCCTTGGGGCAGCTAGGTGATGCAGTGGGTAGAGACCAGCCCTGAAGTTAGGAGGACTTGAGTTCAAATGTGGTCTCAGACACTTAACACTTCTTAGCTGTGTGATCCTGGGCAAGTCACTTAACCCCAATTGCCTCAGGAAAAAAAAAAAAAAAAGAAGAGAGTCTTTCATAATCCCTACAAACCACTTTTCCAGTCTTGCCCTCTTTCACATCCTCATGGTTTAGCAAAATTGGGCTTCTTGGTCCTTTGTACATACTGCCTTCTCTTCCTTTGCAATGCTTTCCCTCCTGCTTCGAATGTCCCTCATCTTTCCTGTTTAGAAATCCTAATTTACTTCAAAGCTCAACTCGGAACCTACTGGAGGCTTTTCCTAATTTCTTTTTCCAACCCTATATATATTTTTTTGTATTTTGCATGTACTTTTATTTATTTCCTGTGGTAGAATGAGCACTTGAATGCTTATGTTACCATTTTTGTTTTGTGGTTTGGTTTGGTGTTTTGTTTTCCTAATGTGATTTAATTTAGTAACTAGAAATTGAAACCTCTCTGAGATGTAAAAATAATTTTCTGTAATTGGTAGTAAATCTTTGCTTTTCTATTATGGACCTTGAATGCTTACCAAAAAACTACTGTTTCCTTTTTAGAGAGGAACCAGTAATGTAACTTGGAGATCAGATGTCCTGGTGGAATATCAAGGAGAAGGATATAATGGCTCTGACCCAACTTGTCCTGCTATGGGCCCTGGAGTCAGTGTAAGTAAAGTCAGCTTGATTTTTTTTCTTTCCCTCCTTTTTACATAATTTGAATTTTGTTACAAGTTTTTACTGATCTTAGAAATGTTTCCTGCTGAAATTTTTGATCATCGATTCAGTCTTCTATTCTGTGTCACAGGATTTTTGAAAAATGTAGAAATATGATCTTTTCTAATCTTATGCACACATCAATGAAGCATTTAGTGCCTGCACTGCCCCTGTACTAGTGAGGTGTTGACCCATCCACAATTTAAAAGTGCCCCTATAACCATTGTACAACAAACCTGAATAGGGCTTAAACTTGTAATCTTGCTTTAGCAATAGGCCCTCATCAGTCAGGCCCTATTAGCCATCCCTTACAAGTGATTGGTGATGGCAGCCAGCCATCTAAAAGAGAAATATATGTGGAGAATAAAATATTTTCTGCCTTAGACTATGATGTTGTTGACTCTGAAAAGTTTTTTTAAGACTTCAATTCCTTCCCATTTTTTATAAAACCCTTTAGTTAAGTTACAAATAACTTAAAATAGCTGAGACTCCTACCTTCCAATGAAGGAGAAAGAATATTCATAGTGAAAATTTAGGTTGTGGCTATTGGAGCATCCAACAATATCAACTTCTTCCCACTCCAAACTTTTTTTGAGAATTGCTGCTCTTGTGCCTTGCATCCAATATGCTCATTAGATGTAGGCCTTCTGCCTGAAAATGGAGATTTGGGAAGCCCCAAATAATTGAGACTTGGCTTGATTGTTGCACAAAACACAAACTATCCCAGTGGGGAATTCTAATAACCTACATTCGTACTTGACTAATAGCCTTGGAAGTGATATGTAGACTGCTAGATAACTGTCACTGTGAGTGAATGGTTTTCATTGTTTTCATTTTTAATCTTCTTACAGCAATGTTTTCCAGACTGTGTGTGTGAAGATGCTTATAATAACACATATGCTTGTGTGAGGACAATGTCAAAGTCATGGAATTTGCAGTATTGTGAATTTGATGATCAAGAGGTAAGATGGATTTCTTCCCACCCCTAGTTTGTAAGTTCATGTTTCTTGAGACTCAGCCCTGCATCTATTATCATAGAATAATTCCATGGAGACTTGGAGCTCCCTAACATAAGTCAGCATACCTAGAAAAATCACATAAATTCAGTCCTTCAGTTATGTTTTCCATAATAAGGTCTTCTGTCCCCAATGTAAATGAGAGGAGACCTCATTCTAGGTGATTAAAACTATCCTCAAAGTGGTGACATAACATAATGAAGAAAGTGTCTTCCTCAAAGCCAGAAAGACTTGGGTCCAAGGCTCACTTCTGACACAGATTGGCTGTGTGACTGAACCACTTGGCATCTCAGGATGGATCTCAGACTGAGATGGAGAATTAATGCATTAGATGCATTATTATATTAAAAGCATAAAAATGCATTAATAGAAGGAATTTACTCCTCAGGGAATTCTGGTTAACCAGCAAAGTAAACAGGTCCCATCCCTTCCTGTCCCTTAGTTTCCTAAATAGGAAAATAGCTGAAATTATCAATGTTTGTCTTGTTAGAGCAATTCATCTTGTATTAGTTCTATGTTATGTTATCATTAGGGTATATTCAACTCCATTCTTTGAAATGAAGGGATATTTTTAGCAGATAGTAATGGGCACAAATTCTTTAGAAATGGTTTTCCATGAGTAATTATGATATCCTCCAAAAGTCAGGCTAAGAATTTGTTCTAGGATTTATCCTGGTTTTATCGTAACATGTTAATAATCAGATTTTGGTCAGTACTCATTACATACCTTTTAACAGTCATTCCATCCACAAAACTATTAAGGATTATATTGTCCAGATCTAGGCTGTATACCTAAAACATATGGAAGAAAATTATACAAAATTGCTATTCAAAATATTATTGTGGAAGTCAGATAGTATGATATGTGTAATACAGATCAAATAATTTCCACTGATGAATTCTCAAATCTATAGTAGTAAACCAGTACAGGATCAACATTTTATATAAAGAGGTATAGAGGTGGGGTGAACCAAATCAAATCTAAGTATGATAAACCATATAGGTAGCTTAAGTTAAGCAAAGATAAGCCCCAGTTGAGGTTTTATTGCTTTAATCTAGTAGTAACTACCAAAAAAACATCATAGAGGAAGGAGTCAGCTGCTACAACATCAAGCATAAGTCAATCTCGGGAAGTCAGATTGTTGGTTTTTTTTTGTTTCTTTACTCCTTATCTTAAATATATGCACTGGAATTAATAATTTTAAAGATGAACAGCCTGAATATGCTGATAATCATAATTCATATAAGAAACATCTTGGCCAAATTGACTGGTGTAAGTCATTATATATGAACAATTCTGGTAATTTTCTAGCTATGTTACTTGAGAATAAGACATTCATTTTTAGCATTTTTAATTATTAGTGTTTAGTGGGTTTGTTTGTTTTAGTGTTTACTTTTTTTTCCCAAATCTTTCTTCCCTAATCTCATAGGTGTTTGTGGAAGTTTATAATCTGACTGCTGATCCACATCAAATTGACAACATTGCTAAGACTATAGATCCAGAACTTTTAGGGAAGATGAATTATCGGCTAATGATGTTGCAATCTTGTTCTGGACCAACATGCCGTACTCCAGGGGTTTTTGATCCAGGGTAAGTTTTTCTTCCTCTTGGAATTGATTGTAAAATAAATCCTTGGTAAACATGGTGGCCTTAAAGGGAAACCTGGTTATTCACCATTTTTGCCACAAATGGAACTATACAAAACTGCATAAAGTTGTAGAACATTTACCTAATGATTTGCAAACAGTAATTGGGAGCATTAGAAAAATAGGAAAATCTGTGACTGGCCTGGTTGAATGGATGGACCTGTGTTAGAGATGTCTTTTTTTAATTGATAAAGAGCTTAGATGAATATATTGAGATGGCACACTGGCTCAAGTCTTAGATAGGAGTCAGAAAGACCCAACTCCAAATCATCCTTTAGGCATTTCCTAGCTGAGGCCCTGAACAAGACAGTTTACCCTGGCTTTCCTTCACTTGTACTCTTCAAATAGTACATACACCTCTTAGACTAAGACTGAGAGGTCAAGAAAAAGATGAAAACTGAAACTTTCTAATCCACTGGAGATGCTTCTGCTCACCAGCTAAATTTATATTTCAGCAACAGTGAAGCAATTTACCTAAGATCATCTAAGCTAAAGGCTGAATAAGGACTAGAACTTAGATTAGGGTGGGAAGGGAGATATTGCAAAATATTAAAGGAGGAATCATATCTGAAGCCAGAGACTTATTATTACATTAAATGGCCGCTTAAAATTTCTGAATAACTCATTTATATAGTGCTTTGTAAGGTTTGTGGGTTTCCTTTTAAGTCTTGCTCCACTTAATGACCTTGAAGTCAGTGCCATTCTGATGCTTTTAAAAAATAAGAAGTGTGAAGGATAAAGTTGCCTGAGTTAATGCACTAATATTCATGAAGTAATGAGAGAACCAGAGAGTAAAAAAGTTCCACAGGTTATGGATAGGTCCTCCTTGAAGGATGTTCAAAAAGACATGATTTAGAATGGAATAGAATGAAAAATCATGGATGATGGTCTGTGACCTGCACTCAAATCCATTCTTTTATTATGTAAGAGATTTTGAATTTAAATTGTCTCATTTTGTTACATGATAACTTCTATAGTAGAACAGTCGTGACAGTTTAGATACTATATGTCAAATCATTAGGGACTGAATTAAAACTTTACTCCCTGGTTTTCTGCTCTTGGTCCTTTGTGCACAAACCAGTAAAGTGGGAATCCAGCTATGGAAACTGTTTCTTTTCATTAGGAAGCTCAAACTAAGCTCTGCAGAATAAGCATAATTTTCATTTTGAGCATAGCAGCCATTTATCAAGCCAGATAAACAGCTGCATGTCTGCAGCAGTGAATGCTTTGGAAACAAATAATTTTTTCCTGGACACTTGCCTCTTTAAGCATTTCAGCAGCTGCTGTGGTACAGAATCCTGCATAGAGAACTATAGAAATCTGACTCTTTACAATATAGCCACCAAACTGCTAATCATTCCATTGCTGGATCTTAAGCTTGTTCTGACTCTTTGTTAATGTAGAAGCATCATTTAACCCTGGAGTGATGATTGAGGCAATGTCTATTCTTAATTTTCTTATGGCCCAAATAGTATCAGGTAACTGTTATATCTACTTGGAACATTATCCCTCATTTCAGGTCCCTAGCACTGTAATTCTTAAATATTTATTTTTATATCTCAGAAATCGTTTACAATAACAGGCATGGAGATTGAAAGCTTAGAATCCAAGGAGAAGAAAAGGGTCACAATCTAGTCTCTCTTTTGATAGGTTAAGAAGCAAGACACAAAAATTAAAATGAATGATTTTTCCTAAGGGCGCAATCATCAGTTGATATGTGGGCCTTTTGACTGCAAAATGTGTTGTTTTCACTACATTATGTTGACGGTAATTTAAGAGGGCACTATAAGAATCTCATAACTGGTTCAAATGTCTGACTTCATGGTGTGAAACCATTAGGCTGTGCCCAACATTTTTCCAAGGATCTGATTTTTTTCATTTTACAGAATGAACTTGACAGGATTTTCTGAAATAAGATTGAAAAATAATATTCTCACAGCACTGATTATATATGTCTTAAATTTTACATGTCTTCTCACATTTATTTTTAAAATGCTCTTCCTTCACAGTTCTTTACCTCCTAAAAAAGCTATCTTAAGGGTTAACTATCATTCCTGATTTCTTTTATGTGCATCCTGTCAGCATGTCATCCCGCTCAAAATTTTTTTGATATTCATTGCCTCACATGTGTCATTAGATCTTCCTGTGTACCTAGAAAAGTCGGTCCTCATAGAATAGTTACCCACCCAAATCAAGGATTGTTTTTCTCCTGCCTTCTTCTAGGGCTATCTATTATTGTCTTCTCAGAGTAGAGTAGAAAAGAAATTCTTAATGGTAACTAACTAGAGTTGATACGACATTTTTCCCCTTTCCTCTATCTTCATTCAGGTATAGGTTTGACCCACGTCTCATGTTCAGCAGTCAAGTTGGCAGTATCAGGACTCGAAGGTTTTTAAAACCATCTCTGTAGTAACTTTTCCTAACCTATGCAGTTGGATTCCTGCATTTTCCTCCGGAGTGATTATAGTAGGTATCTCTCCAAATCGTCGAGACCATGCCTGGAGCTTCAAGACTGACTTCTCATTTTAAATCCTATTTGGATAAAAACCTAATCAGCTTACTTCCTTGTGCAATATGTTTTAAAAACTGTGAACTTCCACCACAGTCAGAGGTGGCCAATCTGTGATTCATTTACTCAGTGTATTGAGGTTTTTTGTATACCTTTATGAACCTAGAGTTCCTGGTGGTAACCTGTGGTTCTGTATCTGAATAACAACTGAAGAATGAGTTTACAAATGAATTTAGATAAATATTTCAATTTTTTTGCCCTTGTTGGTATAAAAGTTAACCTGCACATCCCTCTTGCAGTATTTCATATTTTTAGCATTTTCATATCAAAAATGCCAACATAAAATTCTAATCACCATACTATGACTCATGATCTGAACTGAACAAGTGCCATAGTCTTTTGACTAAGCAATATCACTAACTCGTGTCACGAGTGTGGCAGCATCCTAGACTTCATAGACTAATCCCTTCTTGTCTTTTTTTTTGGGGGGGGAAGGGAGGAGTTGTTTTTAATACAGGACTAATACTTTAGACATCCTCCCTGAAAAAGCAGATTATTTTAATTCAGCAGCAAGTTTTCATACAAAAAACAATAATAATAATAATAATTCCACATAGCTGGTATTTTAAAGGTGACCTCTCAAGCTGCTGGTAAGTAAAACAAGTGCTGCTATATTATGACTAACAGTTCCTGTTGGTGCCCAGAAACAGCTGTTTTCCCCAGAAACACATATTTCCCTATGATATTGAGAAGTGACTCATAGTAGAGCATTGATGAGAGCTCTATGAGCAACTGCTATAGAAAGCTTAGTCTTAGGCCGACAGATTGAGTACTACCTTCCTACTAAATACCTGTCAAGTAGTTTAGTTTTTAAGCCAGTCTTGATTTTTTGACTCCTCTACATCAATTTGCAGGCAAAATTGTTTTTCACATCTAGCAAGAAACCAAACAGGTTCCCATTGCCCACTTTTCCTCTTTCTTATAAACAGTTCTGCCCCTTTCTTCTGTAAAATCATTAAATACTTTAGAATTGTCAGATTTTCAGTGGTTTAATCCTGCTGTATATGTTGAAGAAAGACTAATGTTTTAGCCTGTCTCACCAATGAGAAAAACTTGTTATGTTTCCCACCTTGTGGGATCTTAAAACTATGCAGTATTGATATCCAACTTAATTTTTGCAATATAAAACCACATTATGGGAGGGGCAGACAGAGGAAAATATGTGGTTTGTAATGAACTGACTTCTCAGAGCAAAAAAAAAAAAAATGACTTAACTTGATTTAGGGTTGTACATGAAATTTTAAGGATCTTGTTTTTTCATCAGTAGTGAGTAAACAATTCTGAGTTAATAGTCATAAGATTTATCCTTTTACATGATTCCTGTTTCATGTGGTATTCTTGATTTAGATATGTAATTCAATTAACCTCTACATATTATACCATAATGACAGGAGGAGAGGTATAGAGTTAGTGTTGAGGAATAATTCTTAAAATTGAAATGGCACAAGACAAACCAGAATGTCTAGTTATCAGGGTTGACTTTTTTGTTCTTTTCCTTGTTTGATTCTTTGCAAGGATAAACTAACATGTAAGCAAATTGATTCTCATCTAACACAATATACTTACTAATAAAAGTAAATTCTCATTTTTCCTGAGTAAAAAGAAATGTATTTTCCCATTTAGTCATTGATAAAATCTTACTCGAGTTTCCAAGTATAGGCACTTACCACACAAAATATAAAAAACCAAAAAAAGCCAATTGCCAAGGGTGTTATTGTGCCCCCCCCCTTTTTTTTTTTTTTTTTTGGTAGAATTGACAGTTCTAAAACCTGGTCCCATTTCCAGGTAAAACATACATTTGATCTCCCACAGGTAGTTTATTCTCTACTACTTGTTGACCCTCCACGTTGTGGCTGAAGTATTTGTGCTACTTTTTCTTAAGATGATTGTCCTTTCTATGTACCTTTTATTACCCAAGAGCCATGTAACTGTTAAGATAGAGGCCTTCCTTATGAACCTTCCTTTAAGAAGCTTTCTCTCACCTTCAAGTCATCTGTCAGATTCAAATATTATACAAATTTGCTTAGGACTGCAAAACATCAGATTTTGGAAATGGCAAGAGAATCTTGGCAGTGTGTGTTACTTAGCATGTGAAAGACAAAAACTTAACTTCCTTTAATGGTATGTACTTGTCACATTTTAGGGTTGGGACCTTTAAGGGGGGAAGGGCATCCCAAATCTACATGAGGAGAAAACTAAGGCTTTAACACCACTTTACTAGAATTTATGCTGGAAGGCAATCTCAGTTAACCATACAACCAAAGCAGATGCTCATTTTTTGTACTTTTGGTTATAAAGCTACTGAGTTCCTGCCATATTGTTTGAACTTCTGTCTTGTTGACCATACCCCTGCTTTGTTGTATCCTTTCATATGATTTAGAAAGTGCCCTTCCAAGGACCCTGTTCACTGCTGCACTTTTCAATGAATTAAACTGTCTAATGGAAAATGTTACCTTGTTTTTGTGTTTTTATTCTGTGTACACTAGTCTGGGATACAGAATGATGAATGCTAAAACCTGTTCTGGTTTAGAAGATGGATGTTCTTATATAAAATGTTTTAAATGGAAAACTCCCCTTCATATCTGAGACTTACTAGAAAATCTTGTCAAAAGGCAACACTCGTGCCTTAATTTGACTGACATTTCCTGTAATTTTGTTTCTATGAGACTCTCCACTTCATTTGTTGTCAGCAACTGACCTAGCTGAGGAATCATGCCAATAAGACAAGTCTGTTCTAACCACAAACTATACTTTTTCAATGTATTATCTTTTTTTTTCTTTTTGGTCTTAAAAATAGTATTCATTATATGGAATATCTCCCTGAGGGATAACAGGAAAAATATTAGGGAAAACTATGGTAATGTTTAAAAAAAAAAAAAAAAAAAAAAGTCAAACCAAGATACCAATGAAAATATATTTTTTAAAATTACTATAAACTTTCATGAAAGCATATCATTCTTATATATTGTCCTATATAATTCTTCTTCCTGTGTCATTCTTGAAAATAGTAGTCTCTATCCACTGCCTCTACCCTAAACCATAGTAAAATACTATATATTTTAATGCTATATAGTTGATAAGAAAAGATGGCCCACTTTTCATCATGTACACAGAAGGTTGCAATTCACCAAGAGCCAATTGGAGCATCTAAAATCAAAAAGTAAAGAGGACTTCTCAAGATGAATTCTCTTCCTTGCTTTGACTTCATTAGTGTTAACAGTAGTCATAATAGCATTTATTGCTAATGTGAGGTGTTTGCTGTTATCTCCCATCTTGCCAATGGGGAAACTGAGGCTGAGGCTATGATACGGCCAGGGTCTTATCAGGTATCTTGGGTAGGATTTGAGCTCTGTCCTTCCTCTTCTAGCCCAGCAATCCTTCACTGTGCTACTTAATTGCCTAGATAGACTAGTTCACCCTCAGGACTGGATTTATTTTAACATCCAGTCCCGAGAGTGAACTATCTCTGGATTTTATCTAGCTTGGTACCTAACTAGCCAAAAAAAGATTAATATCTTGCATGATGTTCCAAATAGGATAACAGTAGATGAAGTAATATTTTCTGGTTACTTGTAATTTTCACACAGAAATGATGATTGTTAGGAATGATAATGTGGTTCCATTCAATTCTTGAAAAATTTAAAAAACCACTACTTCCTAAGCACTGGAAATATAAAGATGAACAATGAGAATTTAGAACCAAAGAGACCTTGAGAAAAGTTCAAATGAAGCTAAGTACCATAGATTTATAATGAACGTGGTCACTACAAGGAAGATTGAGCTTGAATGTAATAGAAAGATCAGTTCTAAATAGACTAGATAACAAAATGAATAAGAAAGTGGGAAACAAATTGTGGTCAGAGGCAAGAAGTTCAGGGTTCAGGATCTTGGATGTGGAACATTTCAAATGATGGTGAAGGCAAAAAAGAAAAAAAGCGATCATCCTAATAGATGATAGCAGATGAAGAATTTAGCAGCCTGACAATAGTATATATGTATAGTGTATAGTGAAGTTTCTGGTGTCATTCATGCCTTGTCTGACAGCCAAGAAGATTAATGGGTGCCCCAAAATGGAAAAAGGATATAACTAATGTAGACTACTGTTTTCTTTTTATATACATATATATGTATAACTTTTTATTGATAGAACATATGCCTGGGTAATTTTTAACAACATTATCCCTTGCACTCAATTCTGTACTGATTTTTCCCTTCCCTCCCTCTACCACCTCCCCTAGATGGCAAGCAGTCTTATACATGTTAACTATATCACAGTGTATCCTAGATATAATATTTGTGCAGAACCAAACAGTTCTCTTGATGCACAGGGAGAATTGGATTCAGAAAAAATAACCTGGAAAAGATAAACAAAATGTAAACAGTTTACAGTCATTTCCCAGTTTCTTTCTTTGGTGTACTTCTTCCCGCATTTTCTTTGAAACTGTTAGACTCTTTGTCAAGAAATACTTCCATTGAACCATCCTCATACATATTGTTGTTGAGGTATATAATGATCTGGTTCTGCTCATTTCACTCAGCATCACTTCATGTAAGTCTCTCCAAGCCTTTCTGTATTCATCCTGCTGGTCATTGTTCTATAGAACAATAATATTCCATAACATTTATATACCCCAATTTACCCAATCATTCTCCAATTAGTGGGCATTCATTCATTTTCCAGTTTCTAGCCACTACAAACAGGGCTGCCACAAACATTTTGGCACATACAGGTCCCTTTCCCTTCTTTAGTATCTCTTTGGGTATAAGTCCAGTAGCACTGCTGGACAAAGGGTATCACAGTTTGATAACTTTGGGGCATAATTCCAATTGCTCTCCAAATGGTTGGATTTTCACAACCCACCAACAATCATCAATGTCCCAGTTTTCCCACATCCCCCAAATTATCATTTTTTCCTTATCTCAGCCAATCTATAGGTGTTAGGGTGTCTCAGAGTTGTCTTAATTTGCATTTCTCTGATCAATAGTGATTTGAACACTCTTTCATATAGTGGAAATAGTTTCAATTTCAACATCTGAAAATTGTCGTTCATATCCTTTGACCATTTATCAGTTGGAGAATGGCTGATTTCTTATAAATTTGAAATTTCTCTATATATTTTGGAAATGAGGCCTTTATAGAACCTTTAACTGTAAAAAAATGTTTTCCCAGTTTGTTGCTTCCTTCTAATCTTGTTCAAGTTTTGTTTTAAAGGCTTTTTTTACAACCACTTTTAAAAATTAAGTCTGTTAAACAATTGGGAAAAAAATATTAAATTTTTGGATAGGGGGCAAATAAATAAAAGAAAAAAAACTAACCATTTAAGATCCAATGACTCCCAAAAAACTTTTTTTCCAAAAAATAAAAAATTCAATGTCCTTTTTAATTTATATTCAAAATTTTCTATTTTGGACATTGATCTTAATTCTTTTTGTAAAATTTCCTCCCCAAATTGAGGGTTAAATTCCATTTTCTTTATTTTATATCCATTTTTTCCCAAAAGGTTTTGATTTGGTTTGTTAAACCTAAAGGTTTTAATTTTTAAATAAGTTTTTAAAATTGGGACTTTGGGTTTTCCTGGTTTTGAATTTTCCCAACCTATTCCACTGATCAACTCTATTTCTTAGCCAAAAAATGGTTTTGGTAATCGCTGTTTTTAATATAGTTTTAGATAAAGCTGACCTTCATTTGATTTTTTTTCATTAATTCCCTTGAAATTCTCAACCTATTGTTCTTCCATATGAATTTTGTTGTCATTTTTTCTAGGTCATTAAAATAGTTTCTTGGGAGTCTTACTGGTATAGCACTAAATAAATAGATTAGTTTAAGGAGTATTGTCATCTTTATTATATTTGCTCGACCTATCCAAGAGCGCTTAATATTTTTCCAATTATTTCGATCTGACTTTATTTGTGTGGAAAATGTTTTGTAATTTTGCTCATATGATTCCTGACTTTCCTTTGGTAGATAGATTCCCAGTCATTTTATGCTTTCCACAGTTATTTCGAATGGAATGTCTTTTTGTATCTCTTGCTGTTGAAGAGAAGGAGGAGGAGGAGGAGGAGATGGTGAAGAAGGAGATGGTGGAGGAAGAGAAGGAAGAGGAGGAGGAGGTAGAGGAGGAAGAAAAGGAGGAGAAGGTGGTGGAGGAGGAGGTGATGGTGGTGGAGGAGAGAGGAAGAGGAGGAAGAGGTGGTGGTGGTAGAGGAGGAGGAAGAGGAGAAGGAGGTGGTGGTAGTGCAAGTGGTGATGGAGGAGAAGGACATGGAGGGGGGAGGAGGAGGAGGAGGAAATGGTAGTAGTGGAAGTGGTGGTAGAGGAGGAGGGACATGGAGGAGGAGGAGGAGGAAGAAGAGATGGTGGAGGAATGCAGAAGCATTAGGAGGCCTGGGACTCAGAATACATGGGCTTGCTCTTAGTCAAGTTCTTTCCTACCTGCCGGACCAATTCAGTACCACGACACTCAAGCTCTTCTAAATATTTACAGAATTGAGTTGAATGTAATAGAACAGAATTGCTGCAAGTAGGTTAAAAATTTGAAGACTAATTCATCCTCATCTCTTCCAGGTATGCTTCCTACAAGCCATTCACTATATTACTTCCTTGGTTTCCTCCTCTACCACCTCTTCCCCTTCCTTCTCTACCACCACCACCTACCCCTCCTCCTCCTCTTCCTCATCCACCACCACCACTTGCACTACCACCACCTCTTTCTCCTCCTCCTCCTCCTCTTCCTCCTCCTCTAGTACCACCACCTCCTCCACCTCCTCCTCCTGCTCCTCTTCCTCCTTTACCACCACCACCACCACCTTCTCCTTCTCCTTTTTAAATGTTATCTTAACCTCCTGTTCCTTTCCTCTTCTCTTCCTCCCCTATATGTTAAATATTTTAAAATATATATTAAATCCAATACATGTTTATGTAATTATACCGTTATTTGCTACACAAGAAAAATCAAATAAAGAAGGAAAAAACTGAGAAAGAAACAAAATGAAAACAAATGACAACAGAAAGAGTGAAAACGCTATGTTGTGGTCCACATTCAGCTTCCATAGTGCTCTCTCTGGGTAGAGACGGCTCTCTTCATCACTGAACAATTGGAACTGGTTTGAATCATCTCAGTTTTGAAAAGAGCTCCCTTCAGGATTAATTTTCAATGATTCTAAATTTATTTTCAGCATCTTTTCTCTCCATCAGCTCCCTGGCCATAGGCAAAAATTCTTTCTGTTTCTGTCTTTCTCCTCCTCTACACTGTGATTATCTGACCTCTAATAACCTGTTAAGCTCTAAACTGATCCTTCTTGGTACTGGAGAACTCTTACTAACTCTGTGTAATTGCCATAGCTCCCTGTGAGTTCTGCCCATGGCATGCAAGCTCCATGAAGTAAGTTCTAGCTTGTGCATCCCAGGGAGACCCTGTGTGTGTATATGAAGGAGTATCTCCAGGCACCGCTGATAATGTCTATTTGTGGGAACAGATTTAGTGAGCAGCCTAGCCATAATTCATAGATGTCAAGTCAGAAAGAGCCATAGAGGAATATTATTGTTCTGTAAGAAATGACCAGGAGGATGATTTCAGAAAGGCCTGGAGAGACTTACATGAACTGATGCTGAGTGAAATGAGCAGGGCCAGGAGATTATTATATACTTCAGCAACAATACTATATGATGACCAGTTCTGATGGACCTGGCCATCCTCAGCAACGAGATCAACCAAATCATTTCCAATGGAGCAGTAATGAACTGAACCAGCTACACCCAGCGAAAGAACTCTGGGAGATGACTAAAAACCATTACATTGAATTCCCAATCCCTATATTTTTGCCCACCTGCATTTTTTATTTCCTACACAGGCTAGTTGTACACTATTTCAAAGTCCGATTCTTTTTGTACAGCAAAATAACGGTTTGGTCATGTATACTTATTTTGTATCTAATTTATACTTTAATATATTTAACATCTACTGGTCATCCTGCCATCTGGGGGAGGGGGTGGGGGGGTAAGAGGTGAAAAATTGGAACAAGAGGTTTGGCAATTGTCAATGCTGTAAAGTTACCCATACATATAACCTGTAAATAAAAGGCTATTAGAAAAAAAAGAGCCATAGACATCGTCTGTTTTAGGGGTTCTTAACCACATTTGTGTCATGGACAACTTGAGGAACTAGAAAATGGGGATCCCTTCTCAGATTCATGTTTTTTTAAATGCATAAAATAGAATATATAGAATTATAAAGAAAACCAATTATATAGAAATATGGTGACCAAAATTGTATAAGTTCATGTATCACAGGTTAATAACTCCTGATCTCTAGTAGGCATTTATGAAAAATATAAATGCCAAGAGTTTCCCGGGTGCTGCTTATTACAAGACAAATTTCCCCACTTTACACTCAAAGAATGAGACCCAAAGGGTAAGATAACTTGTCAGCCCTAGAGAATCAATTAAAAACCTATTAGAAATAATCCACAATGTTTGCAAAGTTGTAGGATACAAAATAAATCCACAGAAATCATTTGCATTTTCATACATCACTAACAAAACCCAACAGCAAAAGATACAAAGAAAAATTCCATTTAAAATAACTCGATAGGATAAAATATTTGGGAATCTATCTGCCAAGGGAAAGTCAGGAACTATATAAGCAAAACTACAAAACACTTTCTACACAAATAAAGTCAGATCTAAACAATTGGAAAAATGTTAAGTGCTCTTGGATAGGTCGAGCAAATATAATAAAGATGACAATACTCCCCAAACTAATCTATTTATTTAGTGCTATGCCAATCAGACTCCAGAGAAGCTATTTTACTGACCTAGAAAAAAAATAACAAAATTCATCTGGAAGAACAAAAGGTCAAGAATTTCAAGGGAATTAATGAAAAAAAAAATTCAAATGCAGGTGATCTAGCTGTACCAGATCTAAAACTATATTATAAAGCAGCAGTCATCAACACCATTGGGTACTGGCTAAAAAATAGACTAGTTGATCAGTGGAATAGGTTAGGTTCACAGGACAAAACAGTCAAAAACTATAGCAATCTAGTGTCTAGTGTTTGTCAAACCCAGATCCCAACTTTTGGGATGAAAACTCACTATTTGACAAAAACTGCTAGGGAAATTGAAAACCAGTATGGCAGAAACTAGGCATTGATTCACACTTAACACTGTATACCAAGATAAGGTCAAAATGGGTTCATGATCTAGATATAAAGAATGATATTATAAATAATTGAGATTATAAAATAAATAGGAGAGTTTACCTCTCAGACCTGTGGAGGAGGAAGGAATTTGTGACCAAAGAAGAACTAGAGACCATTATTGATCACAAAATAGAAAATTTTGATTATATTAAAAAGTTTTTGTACAAACAAATCTAATGCAGATAAGATTAGAGGGGAAGCAATAAACTGGGGAAATATTCTTACATTCAAAGGTTCTGATAGAGGCCTCATTTCCAAAATATAGAGAGAATTGACTCAAATCGATGAGAAATCAAGCCATTCTCCAATTGATAAATGGTCAAAAGATATGAACAATTTTCAGATGATGAAATTAAAACTTTCTAGTCATATGAAAGAGTGTTCCAAATCATTATTGATCAGAGAAATGCAAATTAAGACAACTCTGAGATACCACTACACCCCTCTCCGATTGGCTAAGATGACAGGAAAAAATAATGATGATTGTTGGAGGGGATGTGGGAAAACTAGGACATGGATGCATTGTTGGTGGAGTTGTAAATGAATCCAACCATTCTGGAGAGCAATCTGGAATGATGCATCAAAAGTTATCAAACTGTGCATACCCTTTGATCCATCAGCAACAATTTGATTTTCTTCTTTCCTTTTTTTAATCAGATTTACTAAGGGTTTATCTGTTTTGTTGTTTTTTTTCATAGAACCAACTCTTAGTTTTATTAATTAATTCAATAGTTTTTTTTTTTTTTACTTTCAAGTAGACTTCTATTTTCAAGAATGAGACAGGAAGGAGAATTATATAGGACAATAACTTAAGGGGATGATATGCTTTCATGAAAGTTTACAGTAATTTTTAAAAATAAATTTTCATTGGTATCTTGGGTTGATTTTTTAAAAACATCATCATAGTTTTCCCCAACATTTTTTCTGTTATCCCTCAAGGAGATATTCCATATAACGAATACCATTTCAAGACTAAAAAGAAAAAAACCAATAATACATTGAAAAAGTAAAAAAAAAAAAAGACAATATACAATACTTGTGGATTGCCCCACTATGCAAAGAGTAGAGTGTCCCTTTATTTCTCTCCTTTCAAGCCATGCTAATTCTTTATAATTTTGCAATTTAAATTTATAGTTATTTGGTTCTTTCCATTTATACTATTGTAGTCAATTATGTTGTTTTTATCATGTTCCTCTGTAGGTATCATATAATTTCTTATGTTGCTATTCTAATAACGTTAATGTTTAATCATTCTCCCATAGGTGGGCATCTGCTTTGTTTTCAGGTCTATACTGTCAAAAAAAAAAAAAAAAAAAAGGAGTTGAGGTTTTCAGCTAACAGTAGGAATATATAGGGAAATATATAAATAAGCTTCAAGGGAGAAAAGAAAGTGTGGAACAGCTAGTGGTGAGTGAAAACTGATTAGGGCGAAATAGAAAGATTGTCTTTTATAGTTATGAAGATCCGGTTGAGTTTAGATAGCACAAATTTGTAGGTGATACAATCAACATGATCATATAACTTCTTTTTATCACCATTTAGGAACAGAGGAGGAACATTTAACAGGACATGGATTACAGTAGAACAGGGGGAAGGAGATTTTAAAGCAATTAGATAGTATAAACTGAACTGTTTATAGGGTGAAGAACAACAAGGGAGAAAAGTGAAAGCAAACAAAGGTAATGGCCTGGAAGACTTAGGGATGGTAGTAACCACAAAAACAGTAGATTTAGGAGTCAGAAACAGAAAGAAACGAAGCAATGATCAGTTATGAATATTGAGAAGAATTTCATAATTTTTGATCATGCTAAGAGGGGAACATTTGTGAATAATACCAGAAGGATATGACTGTCCCCAAATATGGCTCAAGTGGAATGAATTGAATATGGAAGTTGAGCAAACTGACGACTAGTGTTTGAGAACATGTATGATGATGATAACATGGCATGTTCCAGGTAAATTGAACCTTCCCTATCACCTCAACAGCTACTTCTGATGTTGAAAAGCCAAGGTCCTGAGTCCTAGAGTTCTGGGAACAGCATCACCAACCCCACTGTGGCCCTACTTCCAGCTCAATTCAGGCCTGCTCCACTCCCAAGCCATCATCCAGGGAATGCGTTCTGGTGGAGATGTTATTTAGCAATAGCTTCTGCAGATGCTTCAGTGTTCATCTCCGCAACTTCACCCGAGCATCCTAAGGTCCCTGGTACCTTTTGTCTGACTTCTAGCTGAAACCCATATGTATGATCTCCCTTATTAGAACTTGAATCAGGGACTGTCCTGCTTTTCTATTCCCAGTATTAGCACAGTACTTTTTCATATAAGAAGTATTATGAAAGGTGTTTTTTTTTTCTTTTAACATTCATTTATAAAAGTAGGAGTTATAGTGGAAAAGAAGACTGAGTCAGATACTAAATCCCTTGAGAAAGAAGGGAGGATGACACAGGAGCTGCCTTGAAAATCTGGGCTGGGATATATCCTGTAAATAAAAGGCTATTAAATAAAAATAAAAAAAAAAAAGAAAATCTGGGCTGGGTGATATCTGTAAAGCATGAACCTCAAAAGCAACTGGAGTCGTAAGTGATGGCAGCAGAGAGAAGGTTTGGAAATAGCAAAGGAGAGTAATTCTCCTTTCTTCTGGACCAGCAAATTAAGGAACAGAAGATCCAAGCAGTACTGAAGAGAGTGGCCACAGATGCAGCATCTTCCAGGAGAAGCCAGTTCTCTGGAAGCACCAGAAGATAAGAGGGAGCAAGAAAGGAAGAAGCAAGAAGAATAAAGGAAGTTTATTGACAAAAGAACAGAGGATACAAGGTATGGAATGGAATGTATCCTGACTCTCATAGGATGGAAGGAGAGAGCCTGCAACAGCTGCCAGAAGCAAGATATATTTGGAGGACTCATTGCTAAGTAACAAGGATTTCTCTAAAGATGGAAAGATCATTAATGTCAGCTTTTAATAGTAGATTATGTTGTTGAACCACCCAAAGGTGATGTGGAAGGTCAAATCAAGAATAGTCTTTGTAAGCCAACATGAAGTTATTGCTAGGAATCTAAATCCCAACCATGATGCTTTATAAAAGTGTGTGGGAGTGAGAGGAATGAGAAAAATTGCTTTGCAAGTGTTCATCAAAATAGGTAGAGGGACCACCTTCCCCTATTAAATATAGATATTAGTAATCCAATCTTTGCAAACTATTTTAAAAGGAATCTTTCGGAAACAGGTGACCCATTAAATGTATGACAGAAGATATTTAACAATTTAGCAACAGTAAGCACTGGAAAGGCACCATTCAAGATTCTGGGGATGCAAAGATAAAAATTAAACAGTCCCTACCCTCTTAAATAGATTTTAGATTCTATAGAAAATGGGAAATTATTAGTGTCATCTGATGACCTCTGTCTGCAATTACAAAGAAAAATAATCTTGTATTCCCAAAAGGAAAAAAGGAGTAGTGGAGAGAAAAGGGAAAGAATGAAGTTTTTGGGTAAAGTAGATGGAACACTCTGAATGACAGAATTTGAAGAAAGTCTTGAAAATAATCCTGTTCTCCAGGATTCTAGTGAAGAAAAGGTTATATACATGCCAGAATTTATAGTTAGCAATTCCCTTATTTCCAAAGTGACGGAAGCTGCTAGGAAGAGGGTCATTCAGGAGAAATACTTCAGAGTGTAAGTATATGGGTTCAAAGAATGAATCAGCTGGATGAAGACCATATTTTAATCCACTGTTGAGGAGAAGTTTAGAGTGGCCTTTTTACAAAGTGGAAATTAGGGAGAAACAGCAGCTCTTCTTTTCCATAAGGGAATAGAAAGCTGAAAAGTCACTTGGTCCCTGTAGCCAGATTATTCTGCTGATAGTTGATAAATAAGAATGATAGAAAAATCTAAGACACCCTCTCCTGTGATCCAAATGAGATTGGGAATCATTTCTGCTCTGAGAGATTGTTTGGGAACAGCTATGAAGAATTTTGAAATTGAAGGGAACCTGTCCTTAATCCTGTAAGAGCTGTGGATTCCAAGGCCTGAATAATAAAGATCAGGGAATTCTTATGTTAGAAACCTTGTAATAAGAAATAGAAAAACCTTCCCCACATGTAGTGCTTAACTTTTCTAAGCCTCAGTTTCTTCATCAGTTAAATGGAGATAACGGTACCTACCTACATCATAGGGTTGTTGTAAGGCTTTACTGAGTAGTAGCCCTTTAAAATATTTAAACTACATTTATGTTTGTATGTGATTATTAGTATGACATATCATATTATGCTTGCTTTATTCCTGTTCTGAGTTGGAGAATTTCTAAAATTTCTCCATTTAATATAACTCTGGCTCTAAGGTTTAAATAACTATCTTCTAATGCTTTAAGAGTAAAGAAAAACATTCCCTTCCTATACTTTTTACTGTTTAAAAAAAAGGTATTGCATTTTTAAAAAATTTATTCTAATTAGATAACAATTTTACTAGAATGATTTACTAGATTGATTTATTACACTTATGATTAGAACGATTTATGATGATTTCCCTAATAGTGAAAAATTTCTATCTGGAATAAATAGCACTTAATCATAGTAAATAATTATTTTTAAATAAATTTTAGCCACCAGAGAACATTGATAGCCACTCATTTAATCCTATCAACAAAAAAGGATCTGGTTTTGTGCTGTTCTGCATTGGCTCATTACATGGCTCTGTGCGTTGGAGGTGTGGGAGACAACCCATTCATTGCAAAGGCCCAGAAATGGGAGATGATGGAGTACCATGCATGGGGTACCAACAAAGCCAGTGTGACTGGCTGATAGAGTGTGTGTAAGAAGATTGGAAAAGTTGAAAGAATGGAGGTCATGAAGGACTTTAAAAGTCAGAGGATTTTGCATTGGATCCTACAGGGAATAGAAAGCCAATTGAATGTATAGAGTTACTTAAAACTTAATGGATCATTTTGGCTGATGAATAAAGTACAGATTGGAGAGGGAAAAGTTAAGCAAGGGAGACTAATTAGGAAGCCATTGCAATAGTTCAAGTAAGATGGGATGAACCCCTATACTAATGTGGCCGATATATGAGAAGGGTCTATACACAGGAGATGTGATTATAGAATCAATTATTAGATTTATGAGATATATAACTCAAGGATGACACTTAAATTGTGAATGAATATGACCAGAAGAATAATAGTACCCTCAACAATAATAGAGAAATATGGAAAATGGGTGGACTTGAGGGAAAAGATAAGTTCTTTATGCCCAAAGGGCTATCATGCCCTTTGATCCAGCAGTGTTTCTATTGGGCTGATATCCCAAAGAGGTCTTAAAGGAGGGAAAGGGACCCATATGTGCAAAAATGTCTGTGGCAGCCTTTTTTATAGTGTCAAGAAACTGGAAACTGAGTAGATGCCCATCAATTGGAGAATGGCTGAATAAGTTGTGGTATATGAAAGTTATGGAATATTATTGGTTCTATAAGAAACAATCAACAGGATGATTTTAGAGAGGCTGGGAGAGACTTACGTGAACTGATGCTAAGTGAAGTGAGCAGAACTCAAGGAACATTGGATACCCCAACAGCAAGATTATATGATGATCAACTCTGATGAACATGGCTCTTCTCAACTGCAAGATAATTCAGGCCAGTTCCAATGGTCTTGTGATGGAGAGAGCCATCTGCACCCAGAGACAGAGTATTTTCATATTTTTGGTTGTTTTCTTGCTTTTTGTTTCTCATTTTTTTCCTTTTTGGTCTGATTTTTCTTATGCAGTATGATAAATGTGGAAATATGTATAGAAGAATTGCATGTTTAATATATATTGGATAACTTGACATCTAGGGGAGGGGTAGGGGGAAGGAAAGGAAAAAATTTGGAGCACAAAGTTTTTCAAGGATGAATGTTGAAATTTATGCATATGTTTTGAAAAAAAGCTTTAATAAGAAAAAAAACTAGGCAAGTAAAAAGAAACTTAAAAAAAGATAAATTCTATTTTTGACATAAAGAATTTCAGATACTTATAGGATAACCAGTTGGAAATATCCCCTGGGCATTTGATGATACACAACTGGAGTTCAAGAGACAGATTATGGTTTATTGCATTTCATGTGTATAATCTTACTATATAATTTGGGAATCTACCTGAATAGAGGTGATATTTGAACCCATGACACCTGATGAAAATGCAGGTGGTACAGTGTGGTAGAGTGCTGGGCCTAGAGTCAGGAAGACCTGAGTTATCTGGGCAAGTCACTTAACTGTTTGCCTCAGTCTCCTCATCTGTTAAATGGGCTGGAGAAGGGTGGGGAGAGTCACTCCAGCATCTTTGCCAAGAAAACCCCAAATAGGATCACAAAAAGTCAAATACAAGTGAAAGAGTTGAACATCAACAACTGAATATAGATCATGAACCCATAGAATCCCAAGTGATAGAACAGAGAATGAAAATCCATTAAAGGAGACTGAGAAGATGGAGTCAAACAGGTAGGAAGAAAAGAAGGAGAGAGTGCCAGAAAGAAAAGATAGTAAACAGTATCAGCTTCTATAGAGATTACCAGAATGAAGAGTGAGAAAGATGAGATTGGTAACTTAAGATGTAACCAGCAGATGTCACTGTGGAGGTGTTGAAGAAAGAAGTATTTGTACTGTACTCTTATGTTGTGAACACAAATTTGTCACCAGTGATTTTTATTAATTTTCATTATTCAGGTCTGAACTTATTCTGCTTCAGTGAAAGATGTCCAAACTGATGAAATCCCTTCATGTCTTCTCACAAACTTCATTCCTTCTCACAAACTATTTTGAAGGAATGTTTACAGTATTCCCAAACAAAGGAAAATTCATAACATGGTTTAAAATATAGTAATACAGGGAGGCAGAGACAAGATGGAGAAGTAAAAATAGGAATTCACAGAGCTTTCCCCCAAACAGCCCCAAAATCTTTTAAATCGTAACTCTAAACAAATTTTAGAACGTCAGAACACCCAAAAAAGATGAAGGAAAACATTCTCCAACAGAAGATAACTTAGAAGGTCAGCAGAAAAGTGTCACTAGGGTGGGAGTCTAGCATGCAGTCCCAGCACAGCCCCAACCCTATCCCTGGCCTGGGCACCAGCAAAGCAGGAGCAAGCACTGGGGTCTCGAAATCAGCCATAATAGTGGTGGTCTCTAGACCTTTCCACCCAGACACACCAAAGACAATCTGGAAGGTCAGCAAGAAAGGTTTGTCAGTAGGGTGAGAGCGTCTTAGGAAACCACCAAGCCGAGAGTGGGCATGGACTGTGGTGGGAGTGGCAGCTTCCAGAGGTCTTAGCTCACAGGAGGTCTCTTTATTAGCACTGAGGAAAGACTCTCTTGCTTTAGCACACTAGGACTTTTTTAAAATTAAAGCTTTTAATATACAAAACATATGCATGGATAATTTTTCAACATTGACCCTTACAAAACCTTGTGTTCCAAATTTTCCCTTCTTCTCCCTATCCCTCCCCTGGATGGCAGGTAAGTCCAATACATGTTAAATATGTTAAAATATGTGTTAAATTCAACATATGAATACATATTTATGCAGTAATCTTATTGCACAAGAAAAATCATATCAAAAAGGAAAAAAAATAAGAAAGGAAACAAAATGCAAGCAAACAACAATAAAAAGAGTGAAAATGCTATATTGTGAACCCCTCAGTTCTCACAGCCCTCTCTCTGGGTGTAGATGGCTCTCTTTATCGCAAGACCATTGGAACAGGCCTGAATCATCTCATTGTTGGAAAGAGTCATGTCCATTAGAATTGATCATCATATAATATTCTTGTTGCCATGTACAATGATCTCCTGGTTCTGCTCATTTCACTCAGCATCAGTTCATATAAGTCTCTCCAGGCCTCTCTGAAATCATCCTTACAGAACAATAATATTCGATAACATTCATATACCACAATTTATTCAGCCATTCTCCAATTGATGGGCATCCACTCAGTTTCCAGTTTCTAGCCACTACAAAAAGGGCTGCCACAAACATTTTTGTACATACAGGTCCCTTTCCCTCTTTTTAAATCTCTTTGGGATATAAGAACAATATAAATAGTGCTGGATCAAAGAGTATCCACAGTTTGATAACCTTTTTGAGCATAGTTCCAAATTAGCACACTAGAACTTATAGCTGTAGTGGAGTGGAAACACTCCTCCCAGTTCCAGGGCTTGTGGTCGGTCCCTAGAAGAATCCCTGAAAAAAGCATCACAAAATCCCTAAAGCTTGGGATAGTGTACTTTCCATCCTAGAAATAAAACCCTACTTTATCAAAGAGGTAAAAAATGAGTAATAGGCTGGGGAAATAAGCAAACAGCAGAAAAAGATTCTGACCATAGAAAGTTACTATGGAGACAAAAAAGATCAAAACACATACTTGGAAGAAGATAACAAAGTCAAAACTCCTACATCTATAACCTCCAAGAAAAATAATGGATCTCAGGCCATGGAAAAGCTCAAAAGAGATTTTGAAAATCAAGTAAGAGAGTTAAAGGGAAAATTGGAAAGGGAATACAAAAAATTAATGAGGAAAAGAATGTGTTAAAAAACAAAATTGGCCAAATGGGAAAGGGATAGTACAAAAGCTCACTGAGGAAAATAATTCCCTAAAAATCAGAACTAAGCATCCAGAGAGAGAATTATAGAGACTGAATATAAATCAATATATGCTATGTTCACTTTTTTCCTTTTTTTCCTCCTCTCATGGTTTTTCCCTTTTGTTTTGATTTTTTTCACTCAATATGATTCATAGGGAAATATATATGTAGGGAATATATGTATATAATCACCCAAAAAACGTTGTTTTTATATGTAACTTGAGAAAATAAATTTAAAAAATAGAATTGAGCAAATGAAATCTAATAACTTTATGAAAAATCCTGAGAAAATAGAAAAAAAAATGTGAAATATCTTATTGGAAAAACAACTGACCTGGAAAATAGTCATAGGAGAGATAAATTTTAAAATTATTGATTTAGATCAACCATTATGGAGAGCAATTTGGAACTATGCCCAAAGGATTATCAAACTGTGCAAACCCTTTGACTTAGCACTGCTTCTACTACAAAGAGATCTTAAAGGAGGGAAAGGGACCCACATGTGTAAAAATGTTCATGGCAGCCCTTTTTATAATGGCAAGAAACTGGAAACTAAGTGGATGCCCATCAGCTAGAGAATGGCTAAATAAGTTCTGGTATATGAATGCTATGGAATATTATTGTTCTATAAGAAATAATAGGCAAGATGATTTCAGAGAGGCCTGGGGAGACTTTCATGAACTGATGCTAAGTGAAATGAGCAAAACCAGGAGATAATTGTACAGCAACAGCAATATTATACAATGATCAATTCTGATGTATGTGGCTCTCTTCAACAATGAGATGATTCAGACAAGTTCCAGTGATCTTGTGATCAAAAGAGCCAACTACACCCAGAGAGAGGACTGTAGGAACTGAGTGTAGTTCACAACATAGCTTTCTCACTCTTTTTGTTGTTGTTTGCTTGCATTCTGTTTTCTTACTCATTTACTTTTCTGGTTTGATTTGATTTTTCTTGTACAGCAAGATAATTGTATAAATATGTATGCATATATTGTATTTAACAAATATTTCTACCATGTTTAACATATATTGGACTACTTGCCATCTAGGGGAGAAGGATGGAAGAAGAGTTGGAGGGAAGTGGAACACAAGATTTTGCAAGGGCATTATAATATTGCAGAATTATCTATGCATATGTTTTGAAAAATAAAAATCTTTAATAAAAAAAATTGTTAATCTACCTGAAATCCATGATCAAGAAAAGAGCCTGAACATCATCTTTCAAGAAATCATCAAGGAAAATTGTCCTAATATTATAACCAAAGGGTAAAATAGAAATTGAAAGAATCTACAATAACCTCCTGAAAGAAATCTCTACAATGAAAACTCCAAGGAATGTTATAGCCAAATTCTGGAACTCCCAGGTCAAGGAGAAAATATTACAAGCATCCAGAAAGAAACAATTCAAGTATAGTGGAACCAGTCGGGATAACCAGCTTCTACATTAAAGGAATGGAGGATTTGGAATATGATATTCCAGAGAGCTGGGATTACAATCAACAATCACTTACCAAGCAAAATTGAGAATAATCCTTCAGGGGGAAAAATGAATATTCAATAAAATAGAGGACTTTCCAGCATTTGTGATGAAAAGATCAGAGTTAAAAAGACCAAAAAGATTTGGTTTTCAAATACAGGACTTGGGAGAAGCATAAGGAGGTAATCAGGAAAGGGATATCATAAGGGACTTACTAAGGTTTATCTGTTTACATTCCTACATGGGAGAATGACATCTCCTTAGAACTTTCTCATTATTATGGCAGTTAGAAGGAGTATATATAGATAGGGGGCACAGGTGTGAGTTGAATACAAAAGGATAATATCTAAAAAGAGTAAGAGAGAAATATACTAGGAGAAAGGGAAAGGGAGAGGTAGAATGGCATAAATTATCTGTCATAAAAGAGGCAAGAAAAATCTTTTATAGTGGAGGGGGAAAAGAAGAGAGAGGGAATGAGTGAACTTTATTCTCATCAGAATTGGCTTGAAGAAGAAATAATATACATACTCAATATCAGTACCTTAACAATATCAATACCTTAACCTACAAAAAAGTAGGAGAAAATGGGCATATAGGAAGGAGAGAGGGTGATAGAAAAAAAGGTATATTGGGGAAAGAGTGGTCAGCAGCAAAACACTTTTGAGGAGGGTCAGGGTGAAAGGAAAGAGAATAGAATAAACAGGAGAAATACAGTTAGCAATAGTAATTGGGAAAAGAATTTTGAGGCAAGTTTCTTTGATGAAGACCTCATTTCTCAAATGTAAAGGAACTGAGTATTTTTTTTTTTAAAGAGCCATTCCCCAGATTGATAAATGATCAGAAGATATGATCCTTACCCAAAGGTATATAAAATCATGCATATCCTTTGACCTAACAATACCTCTAGTAAACATTTTTCCAAAAGAATTTTTTTTTAAAAAAAGAAAGGACTTATATGTCCTTTATTTATTTATAGTAGCTGGAAATTGAGGGGATGCCCATCAATTGGGGAATGGCTGAATAAACTCTGTTATGTGATTATAATAGGATATTATTGTTCTATGAGAAATGAGGAAGATGCTCTCAGAAAAACCTGGAAAGTCTTCCATAAACTCAAAGTGAAACGTACTGTATACAAAGTAATAGCAATGTTCTGGGATGATCAGCTATGAACAACTTTGCTATAATCAGCAATACAATCATCCAAGGACTCTTCTGAATGTATCTTCTGAATGAATCCTCTGAAGGACTTATCATGAAAAATGTTATCTATTCCTAGAGAAAGACCTGATTGTGCTTAGTATCCTGCCTGCTTGGTACACAGTGTTTGATATAACCTTAGACTTGATACAGAATAAAACCTATTAAGCCTTTTTTTCCCCCTGAGGCAATTGGGGTTAAATGACTTGCCCAGGGTCACCAAATTTAAAAAAAAAAAGACATCTATAAGAGGATCAGTGAAGTAACTTAAAAAAAAAAAAAAATAGAAGAAAGCAAAAGGAAGATCTGCAAATGTCCAAAGTATGCAGGATAGCTTTGAAAGCTACAGTTCAAATTTGCTATATATATATTTTTTAAAATGAAGCCACACATAATATATATGGGCAATGTCATGTTTAAATCCTTTTTCTTTGCATATGGAAATAGGTGCCTATTTAGTATTTGTTAAGTTCATATTAAAAATAAACTTTAAAAAAATACTGGTAGCACTTAATTCACAATGCTGTTATGAAGTTCCAGTGTGGCAATATGTTAATATATTAAGTTAATATCTCTAAAATGCTTTGCAGTTCTTAAAGAAATATATAATGGGGGGGGGGGGGTTGGTAATGATGATGGCAACAGTCTGCTATAATGGACGCAAAAGGCAGATTGATTTGAGAGTTAACACTTGTGATTCCCCATGAAAGTCATGTTACTGTAGAAAGAAGCCAACCAAGAATATGGAGTTTTCCCAGATTTAGAGAATCCAGCTATGACAGGGAGAAGAAATCATTGGCTATGGGGCAATAGAAGTACAGATCTATAAGGAATAAAGAGGCCGCCTCCCTTCAGAGAGGGGAAGGGGGCTCTGGAACCCTTAATTCCACTGATTTGAGGACACTTCTGAGAATAGAGAAGGAAAGGTGAGAAAGAACTGGTCACCAGTTATTGTTATTGTTTTTCCTTCAATCCTGAAGAGGATCAAAGACATGGGGAGAGTGATCCCTTGATTTGCAAATGAATTGGATTTAAGTGAGGTGGATTTGTGGAAGGTCATCAATCTCACTCTTCCTCCAGTCTTTGGGAGTCCAGTGGCAAGATATAAATCAAGACTGGTGATAGTTCCTGCTCACCAGAACTAATCTGCTGAGAAAGACTTGAGAGCTCCTGGCCAGAGATGGTATAGGATGTGCTTGGTAATAATCTGCAGTCGCCCCAGGTTAAATTGGGAGGGTGTGCTAAATTCCACTGAGTTGTTACCTTCTCTCTCACTATACCAAGTAACATGGGGCCCAACTCTCAAGAAGATAGAACAATCAAAGGTGATATTGGAAAGCAAATAAAATGCCGATTAAATAAATTAAGGGGAAAAAAACGAAATCAGGTTGTCTACACCCATTCCTGATATAAATTGGGATAGGGGGAAAAAAGATATATATCCTTTATAGGTCTCAATGCAATAAAATTAATAAGCAGTTCAGGGAGCACAAATAAAAAACATAGACTGAAGTATGACTCAACAATGAAATCTGAAGTAATGAGGGTTTAATAATTGTGTGAAAAACAGTGATAATGATGAAACAATATGCCAAAATGAGATGCAGCTGGTGTAGTTCTTTAATATTTCTAAAAACACACTAACAAATTTTTAAAAACAATATTAATGAACAAAATATGCACTTAAAACACTAAAAAACCAACAACCAAACCCAAAGTAAGCACAAAAAAGAAATATTGAAAATTGGAACAGAAATAGGTAAAACAAATCAAAAGACTATAGAAAGAATAAAGCTAAAAGCTAATTTGGGAAGTTAGGGAAAATGTTGGGAGGAGAGAATCAAGGCACATCTACACCTCAGTACTTTACTTGAGTCCCAGAAGCCTGGCAAAGGGGCAAAAATGTGTCACTTTTACAAGTAGCCTGGAGTAGCTTGGAAGGGCTGAAGTTTTATAACAGCTGATCTTTGGAAAAAAAGCAGATTAAGTAGATTACACTCTGCTCCTTTCACTAATGCATGTCCCAATAAGCAGAGGAGGAATGACCTCTGGTTTCCAGCTACTGTTACTAAAATGCTGCCTGAAATGGAAAATTCTTTGCTCCAGTGACTCCTTTTATTTTTCTTAACATACCATATGTTGGCAGATGCTATTCTAATATGTTTCTGGCCGCCAGGCTCTGGGTGTGAGCATCCTTTCTGTGTTCATCAGGCTGTTTCTTGGCAACTCGAAGAAATCAGTATGTGGGAGAACAGAAGATCTAGAAGAAATGGACAAACTCTCTTTACAGCAGCTGTTTAACAAGGGATTTAGAGCCCGCAGCCTGCTAAGATTCTGGATTCATTTCTCAGACACCTGTTGTCCAAATCAAAAGCAGTAGTCATGGTTCTTTTGCCTCCTCTCCTCTCCCTCCTCCTTGGTTATCTAGAAAGGCTTTAAAGTCAATCAACAAAAATTTATTAAGCACTTACTAAATGTTGACAAGATGCTAAACACTGGGGATACAAATAAAAACAAAAAGAAAGCCAATCCCTGCCCTCAAGGAGCTTTCTTTTGAATTAGAAGCACAACATATAAAAGAAAGTTGAATAAAGAGGGAGGGGAACGTTGGAGAAATCTAGAACAGGGATTCTTAACCTTTTTTAAAATCATGAACCCTTTGGCAGATTAGGGAAGCCTAAAGACCCATTCTCAGATTGTGAGTTTTTTGAATGCATAAAAAAAAAAAATACATGGGGCTACAAAGACATCAGGGCAATAGTCTAAAAGTCTTTTTGATTATGAACCCCTATCAGTACTTCCAATACATCTATATTTGTTATATATATTATGTTTTGTAACAGTGTATATCGTATGTTATACATAATGTTCGTATATTATAAAATAGACAAAATATAAATTTATAAGAATGGATAAGTAGGAAATAAATATTTAATTTAAGAAATTAAATAAATAATTTATTTGGATTTGTTTTTAAAATAAATGATAAATGAATAAAATTTTAACTAATTTAACATTATGTTTTGTTAATAGCACAAAAACTTTTTTGCTCTTACTAAAATTAAATATTTAATTTTTAAATTATAAGTTTTTAGTGAGAGTAATGTGCTTGAATACGTTTTATTGTTTTTTGATATGGTAATTCTAACATTCTAAGTTAGAATCTAAGTTCTAAATTCAGGAGTTTTATTTATTTATTTATTTATTTTGATACATGCCTCACAAAGATAGAAAGATCCAAATGAAAAAAGTGCATTACTGGTTGTGATTACTAAATTATGATTCTTACTTTTCAGTCCCATTCTCACCAATTTTACCATGGCTTTTGCTGAAATTCAGCTGGTAAGTTTTTATCCTCCCTGACTAGGAGAGAGAGAGAGGGATGCAGTGACTGCTCCAGGTGTGAAGGAACAGCAAGTCAGCAGGTAAGAGCCCAGGTGCCCTAGTTTGCAGTGAAGGGTACTTTCATCTGCTTCCCAGCTGTCTGGTGTGTTTGGAGTTAAGCTAGGGAGTCTTGGGAGCAGGATTGCAGATCTGAAAAGGTTTTCTGCTTTTCTTCCCGAGTCCCAAGCCATCTGGTATGGGCCTACTGTCCTAGCTGTAATTCTTCTGGGCCACTGTGGT
Source organism: Sarcophilus harrisii (assembly GCF_902635505.1). Taxonomy (NCBI): domain Eukaryota; kingdom Metazoa; phylum Chordata; class Mammalia; order Dasyuromorphia; family Dasyuridae; genus Sarcophilus; species Sarcophilus harrisii. Next base: position 74,682,171 of record NC_045430.1, read on the forward strand.
CTTTTCTTGTTCTAAGGGGGTATCGAGGCAGAAATGCTCAAAGAGAAGAGCCCAGGGAGGCAGCCAGGGATGTGCTCTGCTGTTGCAGTGAGGGGGAAAGAAAGATTTTGGACATTTCACCGGATAAAGAATGGCTGCCTGTGGGGAAAAGAGTGCAAGTGGCTAGTCATCATCTAGCACAGCCCATGCTGACTGCAAAGGGGAAAAGAACAGCAATGTGCCAGGCAGTAAGTAGCTACAAGCACTCGGAAGGGCAGAAGAGAAGGGGAGGAGGAAGGACATGGGGTACAGGAGGGAGAAGGGTCCAACCTCCCTCTCTCCCTTCAGTTTCCTTTTCCTCACCCAGCTTTTTGTTTTCTCTCATTGAAGCTTAAAACTGTTTTCTTTAGGAATACTCATTCTTCTGATTCATTCACTTTGTACTTCCTCTGTCATATCCCAGCTCTTCATCATGAACCTCACTCTAGCCCTGGAATTCATACATTAGAAGTAACCTCAGTCGGGCACCTGAGTGGTGCAGTTGGTAGAGCCCCAGCCCTGAAGTCAGGAGGACCTGAGTTCAAATCTGGTCTCAGACACTTAACATTTCCTGGCTGTGTGACCCTCAGCAAGTCACTTAACCCTAATTGCCTCAGCAAAAAAACCAAAAACCAAAAAACCCCAAGTAACTTCAGTCCCAGCAGCCTCTTGCTCAGATGAGATGGTTCCTCCCAGAACATCTGTTTAAGGGGGTCTTGTCTTTCTCATTCTTCTCTTGGACTTCTTCTACCATGGACTTTTTTTCTCACTCCTCTTCTCTGTTTCCTTTTACATGTTATTTTCCACCATTAGAATATGATGTGATTATATATATATATATATATATATATATATATATATATATATTTTTTTTTTTTTTTACCATGTTTAACATATATTGTTTTACATGCCCTCTAGAGGAGGGAGTGGGGAGAAGGGGGGGGGGGGGGGAGGATCGGAACACAAGGTTTTTCAAGGGTCAATGTTAAAAAATTATCTTCGCATATGTTTTGAATATAAAAAAACTTCAATTAAAAAAAATATGATGTGATCTATGGTGTGGGGTTTGTCACCAAATGATGCCAGACACTAAAAGTTAGGGTTCAGTCATATGAAAAATTCACAATGGCCATTCATTCTCTTTGGCAAAAGGTAATTTATTTAAGGAACAGGTTACAGACAAAATGAAGGGGTACAATAGACACTGGGAAGGGTAAATATGAATTAGAGTTGGGAGAGCACATGAAAGAAAAGTTCCTCAATGGAACTCACAATTACCTAGCATGGGAGCACCCCATGAGGTTGGTGCATGCCCTTAGCTGGCAGGCTAAATCCTGAAGTGGACTTAGCACCCCAAAAGAGTTAAGGAGGAGAAGAGGGTTGGGAAGCAGATTGGAGCATTAGGGGAGATTCCATGTAGCATGGGAGAAAGGGAAGGGGAAAAACACCACAAGGCAGAGTGCTGAGGGGGGCTGACCCAAAGAAAAGTAGGGGCAGTCATGGGCCATAAATTGTTTTATAGGGAAAACTTAGCCTCAGGGATAAGACAGGGATTCCTGACAGGACATGGCTAAATGAGACTACTGGAGATATCCAAGGAGGGTGGGTTTCTGGAGTTTGACATATCTTGAATTTCAGAGTAGACTATCTCCCCAAAGGGTGAGACCATGGAACGAAACAGATCTCTTATCTCTTATCAGACAGAACCTTCTGCCTATTTGCCTCAAGGATCAATTCTTTAGTTTCCCTTGGTTCAAAACAATATTCAAGGAATCATCAGAATATAGACTTCTTGAGGGCAAACACTCCTTTGTACTTCTATTTGTATTCCCAGCACTTAACTCACACAGTTTATTGACTTACTTCATTTTTCCTAAAACCTGGAGTGGGAAGAGACAATCTTTTAGTTTCTTCAAATACTTCTGGAGGAAGGTCATTTTCTACTTGGAACACAAGATAGCCACCACTGCTTGTGGCAGAAATACAAAAACTACACAAATGACATCTTTTTTTTTTTTTATATACTATTTCTGTACTATCTCTAACAGTTAATATTTTTTCTTTGAACTATTTGTGAGTTTTTACACTTCAATCCTAAAAACCTGGTTAAAATTGGCATACCTGCAATGCCGAAGAAACTGAGCAAGACGAGATTAGAGACCAAATTCAATAGTTTAGCAAATGGAGAGAAATACTGGGACCAGGGGATCCACGGATTGATCCCAGGGCTGAACTGAGACTATTGTCTCAAAGAATCTAGCCCCGAGTAGCGGGACAGCAAGCTTTTTATAGAATAACAAGAACAATGACATAATGGAGGTAACTAGATGGAGATAATCTAATAGAGAGAAAGGTTACTGATATTCTAATGACATCTAAAATGGATAAACCTTTATCTTGTCAAACATTAAGGAATATCTATAAAGCCTTTATCTCAAACATTAAAGAGGGAAAGGTTATAACCTAAGGCAGAATAACTAACTAGGACAATTGGAGAAACTGGGTCATGACATTAAAAGGGAACTTCATACCCACTTAATAACTTGACATACCCATTCAAACTTTGTTCTCAAAAACTCCACTATCACACCCTATAGCTTGATGTAAAACTCCTATCTCATCCAATTTTCCCTACTTACCAGTATTCTCTCCATTTGCTTTAAATTTTTCCACTTGCCCTTTTTATTTATCTTGCCTTATTTTGTCAACTACATTCTCCTTCACCAATCTACCTTTTCAGTTTCTATTTCCTAATCCTCCTTAATTTTCTTTGGTTCTGTGACAACAATGTATTGGTGTCCCAGTTTTCCCACATCCTGTCCAACATTTATCCTATTTTTCTGTCAGCCAGTCTGAGAGGTGTGTAGTGGTATCTCATAGTTGCCTTAATTTGCATTTCTCTGATGAATAGTGATTTAGAGCACCTTCTCATATGAATAGAAATAGCTTCAATTTCTTTATCTGAAAATTGTTTATTCATATCCTTTGAACCATTTATCAATTGGAGAAGGGCTTGATTTTTTATAAATTTGAGTCAATTTTCTATATATTTTAGAAATGAGTGGACTAAGAGGTATTAACAATTTATTGGCTTTTTTCTAAGTAGCTAAGAAGAAAAACATAAGACCATAGATTCTAAATTAGACTAAGGTGGCAGCTGTGGGAGTAGTTGGAAAGGATTGGATTAAAAAGATGTTGTGAAGGTAGAAATGGCAAAGTTTGGCTCTGTGGAGTAAGTACAGGATAATGCTCAATACCAACCTGAGACTGGAAATATTGGTAGTGCTTTGGACAGAAACAGGTAAATTGGGGAGGGGGGGGGAGGATTTTGTGGGAGGGAAAACAAACTGTGTTCTGGGCATGTTGAGTCCAATTTGAAATGTCCACTAGGCAGTGATTCAGGTCTGAACCTCAGGGATGAGAACAGCTGGAGATACCTCTTAGGAAACATTCAGTCAGTCATCCAGATATGGATGATATGGCCAACAAAGGAGATTGAGGAGCCACTTAACATAGATAAGAACTAGAAGAGTAGGGACCTGAAAGCCTGCAGAGGAGAGCATTCTGGACAAGGTAGCCAAGTGTTAATTTAAGTCTAAATGTTGAAGAGGAGGAATGAAAAAAGACTACCAGATTTGACAATTAACAGACCACTGGTTAATGTAGAAATGTTTTGCATGACTTCTTATGTACAATGGGTATTGTATTCCTTGCCTTCTCAATGGACAAGGGAGTGGGTAAAGGAAGAAAGAGAATTTGCTATTGAAAATAAGTTTAAATTTTAAAAACTAATAAAGACCATTGGTAACTTTGGAGAAAGCAATTGTAGTTAAGTGATGGGGTTGGAAGCCAGATGACAAAGGGTTGAGGAATGAGAAAAGAGGAAGTGGAAGCAGTGATTGATCCCAAAGAATCTTGGTTTTGGCAAGATACTAAAGTGTGCTGCGTCTTTCTGGAAGCAAGATGAACCTCCCTGAATCTGTAAATGCACAAGACCACTAAAGGAAGGGGCCCCTCCCCACACACTCCTCTTCAAAGGAAGCAACCACAAATGGCTTAATTAGTTTCAGATGTCCTGTCTCCCTGAACTTGAAAGTTGAATCATGAAGGGCTAGTTTATTTGATGAAACTGCACGTGTATGTGTTAGGTAACACAAACCAGACCTCCCTTGTTAAAGACCAAGGTGACTTATAATTAACAAACGGACTTTCCCTGAGAAAATAAGACCCCGGCCTCATCATTAACCAAGAAAAGAAAAAGAAAATCCAAGCCAAGTCCTGGTTTCTTTTGAAGTTTGCAACAAAATCTTCATTTCTATCAGTCACAGAAAGAATGAGGTGGGGGTAGCGTGGGGAAGGGGCACAATACCTGAGTTTCTGAGAACATAAAATGGATACAGAATTTTCTTGCTACCATGTGGCCTAATTCAGTCAAATCCAGACAGGATACCCACTCAAAAGAGTTTTAAAAACAAAAGGATCTTCATTCAGCACCTTCCATTTCCACCCTCCTGGAACTTATTTTTAAAAAACTACAGATTTTACAGGCAGAAAAATTGCCTCAAACTTGAAAGGTTCCATTTTCAGTATGATCTGCCTAAAGCAGGTGATGATTTATAGTCTTGTGCTTAATTCCATCATTTAATGTTTTTTCTAGAAAATGAAAAGCATTTTGTTTTGTATTTAAGCAAGGCAGGTAGCAAAAGGTTTTTTTGGATTTGTGTGTATGTGCTTTTGTAGACTATCATTTAAATGAACCTGCCAAAGTTCACTGTTGTAGAACATTTTATCCTTCAACTTTGATGAAAGTCTTCTCTTTAGGTCAATAATCTTGCTTATTTCTATCATATAATAGAATTAAGTGAAGACATAGGTTGGTATTTTAGTGTTGCTACCTAAAAATCTTAATCAGTTAACAATCAATAAACATTTATTAAGCACCTATTAGGTGCCAAGTATTGTGCTAAGTGATGGGGATCCAAAAGGAGGAAAAAGTCAGTCATTGCCCTCAAGGAGTTTACAATCTAATGGATCCTAAGTGATTACAAATGTAAATTATGATAATACATACATACATTATAAATACGAAGTGATGAGTTGTTTTTATCAGCACTCTATGGCAGCTTCTCAAAATCAGTTTTGAAAAGAATTTTAAAATATGAACTTAATCCTCAACATATTCAAATATTTGAAACTGTGAGTGTCAGAGTTAGCAAAAATTAGTAACTGAATTGCCTACTTTGTATTTCATGCAGAACTTTTAAAATATTTTTAACATTTTTCCCATTTGTCACTTCCACGTAGACTTCTCTCCCCCTTATAACAAGTCCAATTAACAAATACATTCACTGTTTGAAAAAGCATGTCTCACTCAGCACCTCTCTTCCATTGTCTTTTGTTTCTTTATTGGTCCTTTTTAATTTTTTTGCTCAAGACAATTGGGGTTAAATGGACTTGCCCAGGATCACACAGCTAGAATGTATTAAATGTCTGAGGCTGGCTCTGAATTCAGGTCCTCCTGACTACAGTTAAGTGTTTTATCAATTGAACCATTTAGCTGCTCCTTTATTAGTCCTTTGAAGTCTCATCATTGATCATAATTGGTTCAAAACCCTGATTCAAGTTATTTTCTTTTATGGGGATCATCAGTGGAAATTGTTCTCTTGATTCTGCTTGTTCCCTTCTGAATTCAAATTTTTTCACATTTGTGATTTCTTTCATTATAATAATATGCCACTACATCCATCTTCTGTAATTTGTTCAGTCATTCCCCAATTGGACATCTACTTTCTTTAAAGTTATTTTTTATCACATGTTGCTTATTTTTGGTATAGATGAATCCATCTCTCTTGATGTTCAATATCAATTTCCATGGTAGAATTGTGGTATGACATTTTAGTTTTTTTTTTTTTATTTTGTTTTTATACTAGAGCTATTTCTTCCTTTCCTTCATTCATACTTTCCCTGTGTAGCAAGGAAAAATATTGTAACAAAATCAGATACAGCTATGTCTGATATTGTCTTATTTCACTGCACTGCAGCTCTCTACTGAAAAGTGAGGAGGTGGTAATGATGGTAGTGGGGAGTGTTCCATCATTACTTCTCCATGAAGGAGGACTGGTCAGATTACAAGTCTGCTGCCTTTTGGTGGATATTTTGGTTGTTGTTGTTTGGGGTTTTTTTTAACGACAGTGATGTCCAGTCTGTTTTATATCTTGCTTCTATCTTTTCCCTATCAGTCAAAGCAGGTCTCACCCCCTCTCCAAAAAAAAGCCCACCCCCAAGAACTTTGCCTCTTCCATTGGCAAGAAAAATGAAGTTGCATAGAAATGTTTAAGATAACAGAAGTCAAAACAGCCCAAGTTTTCATTGATTTTTTTTTTTAATGATCAAAATCCAGTTCACCAAGTCTAATCTTACCAAAGCAGACTTAGTTCACAGCACAGAACTTCAGAGAAATTTCCATTCAAAGTATGTTACCTGAAAATCTCAGAAAGCACAGCAATGTGTTTCTTCCTAAGAGTGGAATTTGAATCTTTTGGGAGTGCTCCAAAAATGGCACGCATGAAATTCTTGAGCATCTGCTTTGGGAGACGATCATAGCAAGAATATTTGTTTGAGAGAAGTTGGCAGGTAATGGAAAATTTTAGCACACCTGCTGAGCAACCCAATTTAACCTCAGAAACTGAACTAATGATTAACAACCATTAAATATTACCTGGAAGCTGTAAAGTACTTAATGTATGAGAAAGTGCTTTAATGGTATAATTGTATTTGTTCCTCTATGTACAGTCCTATACCAATGGAAAAGATGTGATTCAACTAGTTTGGGGAAAACATCTCAGAATTTTGGTGCAATGACAGCTCAACATGAATCAGCCATAGCATAATAGCTCCAAAATGTGACCTTAAGCAATACTAAAACTATTTACAATGGAAGAGATTCAAATCTAGGATACTCTCACTTTAGGAAGGACATCTACAGGCTGATAAGGTGGAAAGAAATCACTGGACAGAGAGTCAGAGACTGATGTTTAAATACTTGTTTGGCATTTATGTATGAATTTGGGCAAAGCTCAATTAACATCTCTGATTTCCAGTTTGGAAAATGGCATTTGGAGAGTGAATTTTCAGAAATGAAAGATTCTCATTTGAAAAGTCACAGAACTGAAAAACCTGGAAAGGCTTATTACATGAATTGATGCTGAATGAAGTGAGCAGAATCAGAACACTGTACAGAGCAACAGCAACATTGTGTAATGACCAATTATGAAAGACTTAGCTCTTGTCAGCAATACAATGCTCCAAAGCAGTTCCAAAAGACTCATGAAGGAAAATGCTACCATATCCACAGAAAAAACTGTAGTCTCTTGAGTGCAGATTGAAGCATGCAATTTTCACCTTTTTTCTTTTCTTTTCTTGTGGTTCTTCCCTTTTTTTCTGATTATTCTTTCACAACATCACTAATGTGGAAATAAGTATAGACTATATTGGATTGCTTGCTACCTCTTGAGGAGTGGGGAAGGAAAGAAGGGAGGAAGAAAAATTGGGAACTCAAAATCTTACAAAAATGAATACTGAAAACTATCTTTATGTGTATTGGAAAAAATAAAATACTATTAAGTGCAATCCTTCCCAAAGAGGCAAAATTTTAAAAATTCCTCAATTTAAAAAAAGACAAAAGTGACAACTACACCAAATGATTTCTAAAAGATCCTATGAACCAAAGTGCAGTGTATCCAGAAAAAAGCTACCAGGCTGGCAAGTAATCTCAAAATGTCAGAGTTGGGAGGGATAAGAGACTTTAATAGCCGCCTATTAAATCATAGCCAAAAGGAATCCCTGCTATAATATACCCACCAAAAGCAGTCATCCAGTCTATTCTTAAAAAACCTCCAATGAGGGACAATCTTCCCCAATATCAAATCATTCCACTTTTGGATAGTTTTAATTGTCAGGAAATGGTTCTTGCCATCAAGCCTAGATTTGTTCTTTCTATATCCATTCCTGGTACCTGGCTCTGTCCTTCAGAGCCAAAAAGCAAAGCAAAACAAAACAATAAGCAAAAAATAAACAAAAATTATTTACTCCCTTCTTCTCAATAGCTCTTCAAATGCTTGAAGAAAGGTATTATGCCTTTCTTTAAGAAGGCATATTGAGAGGAAACTCTCAATACTTTTTTTTTCTAGATTAGACATCAATAAGCATTTATTAGCCCTACTATATATATAAAACTACTCTCACACACACACACTCACACTCTCTCTCTCTATGTGTGTGTGTGTGTATATATATATATATATATATATATATGTCACTGAGCTAAATCCTGGGAATATAAAGAAAAAGTGAGACAGTCCCTGCCCTTTGAGATCCTACTGGGAAAATACATGTTCACAGGTGAATACCAGAGATATATGTAGGAGGACACTTATAATTAAAAGAATGAAGACCAACCCAATCTTATTGTTGATCAGCCTAGAAACTGACCTGTTGTATCCAACCTAGGCCAGTTTGCCCTTAGGCAGCTTGGTAGTCCCCATCATCTGGGCCTCATGCTATTGGGACTGGCCTTAATAAGGACATCTGATTGTCTTTGATTCGACTACAGCTCAGATTAAATTCCAAACTTGATCACACCTGAGCCATCCCAATAGCAGGGATTATATATCACTCCCAGGTCAAGTGTCTTATATAGCTGAGATTTTCTCCAGGATGACTACAAACCTTCTCCAATAGCTGTCTACTTCTTAGTACCACTAGATTAATTCCTAAGGAGATTAACAATGAATAAAGCCAGAAAAAGAACCACAGGATTTGGAGCTAGAAGGGATCTTAAAGGTTAACAAAAGAACCGCAGGACTATAGATTTGGAGCTAGAAGTGACCTTAAAGGGCACCAAAAGAACCACAGGATTAGATTTGGAGCTAGAAGTAACCTTAAAGGTCAACAAAAGAACCACAGGACTATAGATTTGGAGCTAGAAGGTCACCAAACTCATAAGGAAACTGAGGTACAGAGCAATTTTATGTATTGCTAGCTATGTCATATTACCTGCCCTCCATATAACTTTTCAGAAGACTCAAGGCTCAATTTCAGTGTTGTCTCCTTCATGTGTCTTTACTGAGCCCAGTCCCAATAGCATGAAGTCCAGATGATGGGGACCACCAAACTGCCTAAGCTGCCCAGATCATCATTCAATAAAAACACAAACACTAAACAAACAACAACTGCAACTTTAATATTAAAATGGAACCACAATTTGCCATTTCAGAAACAATTTTAAGGGGAAAGAAGTTTCCCTATAAAAATAAAATTAAACGTCAAAATTATAAATAGTATAACTTTAAAAAAAAAAAACTTTTTTTAGTTTTACAATTTAAAATGCTTCCCTGCGTTACCCACCACCTCATTTCAACCTCTTTCCTGTACCATCATACATGAATATTAACAACACTACAGCAAAACTTAGGCCATTTAATATAACAATCGATAAAAAATAAATTCAAACATTTCTTTGGCTAGACCTTTTAAAAAACATTCTCTTTCTTTTCTTTCTTTTTTCTTTTTTTTTTTTTTTTAATATTTAAAGGCTGCTGCAGTAACCAGTGTTGGGGGGAATGGGGGAGAGGGACACACACAAAAATAATCAGTCTTTCTAGATCTACAAATTTCAATACAGTAAGTTTTCCAAATCATGACTTGTAGTGCATATAAAACAACCACTGAGGTTTCTGGATAATATAAAATGAGAATGCCTATTTTACAATCTACTTCAAGTAAAAAAAAAAAAAAAAAAAAAAGGCAATTCACAGATACCCATCAGCTACCACTGTTATAGATCCTAAGAGCATTGAAACTGGAACTTTATAAAATAAAAACTTCTCCTTGCAAGGGACAGGTTAGTCAAAACTCAGGTGGTGGCTGCTAATAGAAAATTCAAACCCAGGCTGTGGTCTGAATAATAAAAAGAAAATAACAATATTCCCTGAACATTACAGTAAAGTGTCTGTTGATAATGTCACTTAAAACCTCATACATGCAACTACATAGTTTCATGCAAACTAAACAGACATGGTGTGGAAAACATATTTTATATCGTTCTATGTTTAAGGAGAAAAAAAAAACATAACAGTTTCAGAAGATATGATTGTCTTAGTCACTTGTTTAGTACTACATAACCCACAAACAGGACAGAATGATTGTTCTTCATCAAGTCAGCCTGAAAATCCAGAGATGAGAAGAGGAAGGCACAGGTTGCAGATTAAGAGGCACAGGACTGAACCACCTTGGAGTTTCGCAAAGAAGCCATTAGGTGTCACTAACGTGTTAACAATTCCTTGGGAATTTATAATAAATGTCTAGAGTAAAAATGGGCTGCATGGGCCCTCTTGAACTTAAGTAAATTTTATTTTTTCATGTTTCCACTGGAATAAACCATATATTCTAGTTACTTGCATCTGGTTCTGTTCTACGAAGGCTTCTATTGCACACCCATCCACTTTCTTTGGTTGTTGGAACAAGCATCTGTGGTTTAAATAAACGTCTCTGTAAGAATACCGGTTACATTAGCAGTCAAATACAAACTTTTCCCCTCCGTTTTCCTTCCATGCTCTGAGGCTTGGGTGGGGAGGGGAGAACTTGGTAACATAACAAACACATGCTGGTTCAGTATTGGAATATCGAGACGCCAAAGAGAGGAAAAGGAAAAACAGAGGGAGAAAAGGAGAGGAAGAAGAAAAATGATCATGGATGCTCCACAGGACTTGGAATACTTTAGTCTTAGCCTAGAAAACAAGAATCAGATGCACCTTGGTGAAATAGGTCCTTTCCTCTAGTCTTTTCTGCTAAGGACAAAGACAGACCTTCCTAAGAAACAACCTCACATAAAAGAAGCCACAGAATGGCAACACAAGTTTCTAAAATACTAAGCGAACATCATTGAGTATCATCAAAGTCTTCACAATTTCTTGGGAACTGGTCTGTGCTTCTCTTGATTTAGGTCTGTTTCCTTACAGATATTGCACCAAACAGACCCACCATTTTCCACACCTATTGGATTCATGGAGAGAAGTAGGTCACCCCAAGTTCCCTGAGCGATACTGCTCTTCTTAGACAAATATCCAGGTTTATAAGGTACCTGATATCCCCTTAATTTTCATAGCAAGCTCAGGACTAACCTGGCTTTTCTTGGTTCCCTTGCATTACCTGTTTTCCCAAATCTCCCCTCCTCTAAGAAATCAAGTCATCCTATATGTAATATCTTACACTTTAAAAACTATTAATTTAAAAGTGAGTTACAAGCAAATTCCACATCCCTCTTACCCATCATAACCAAACTATTCACAATTCCATCGCTGGCTACCAAAGAATCTCCATCTCTGCTCATACTTTCTTTCTAACTTACTTTTTTCTTTCCTTAAGTCTACACTCCATTGAAAACCTTTCAAATTTTCTCAAAAGTTCCTAGCTTCCTTATACCTTCCATTATAAATGGCTATTTTCATGCAAAATTATAAACTGTTTAACATCAGGAAAAACAGTATATGCTTAAAACTATTCAGATTGTATTTTTCTTTCAGTTTAAAAAAAATAACCAATCTGTATTCTTAGGCTAAAAGCCATTTTTAAAAGGTAAGTGGAAAAGTCACACTCATGTCCTTCATATTTCAAAGCATCCTTGAGTTCTGTTAGCAATCTACCACAGAGTCACAGCCTGCTGAGGGGCAATACTACCCACCAACAGAGGATTCTGAGGTGGTATTAAAACTTAATAAGCTTCCAGGTCCCTTAAATAGGTCATAGGTGCCGGGTGCTGAATGGAACTAAATAAAAGTTGAGGAGAGGTACCCTGTCTCATCACAAAACTGTAAACCAGCTCACTTAATAAAAGAGTACACCTGCGGCTGCCTTGTCGATTGTACTGAGCATGCTACATCTGAGTTTGTTGGTTTTTTAATTTTTGTTTTGTTTTTTTTTAAGTAGCCTGCACTATTCCTGAGTGTTTTGGGGCTGATGTTTAATCCAGCTTCCATGTTCCTTGGAGGGCTTCTTCAAGTTTGTGTCTGTAAGTTGCATAACGCCGTTTAAGGTTCTGCAGCTGTTCATCTTCTTCCTTGTTCAGGATCCGCAAGAAGTTCTGTAGCTCAGGAAGACTGAAGGCTTCCCACTGCAAGGGGAAAGCACACACACAAAACACATTCAGTGAATAACACATCATTTGGTACTTTAGGGAGAGAAAGCCAGATTTTGAATTAGAGGACCTGGGTTTGTGGGATTATTCTTCATCCTTAATTACTATTATCATATTAATATTGTGTCTAGGAATTGTTTGAACTCAGAATATAGCCCTGAGCTCAATAATTCTCCAGAAATGTAGGAGACTGACTGAGGAATAGACTTGCCAGACCCCAAATCAGGAAGATTCATTTTCATGAATTCAAACTCAGCTTCAACTGCCCTGGATACACCTAAACCCACATCCAAGTTTGGGTCTGCCTAAGATTGTATTCTGGGGTTCCCCTTGTGTTTTCCCTTTTTTTCCCTAATAAACATATTAAATGTTTATATTCACTGATAATCTATCTCAATGTGAAAGCTAGCTTTCACATAGCTCTCTAGGTAAAACTGGTTAACTAAATATGCGGGCAGGTACCCTGAGCTAAATCCTACAGAATATATGGTTCACCCTCCTCTATCAAATAACCTAATCAATTCCTTTCTAAAACTATTTCATATTTGGGAGTTCATTCTCATGACTGAAAGGTTCAAATCCCAACTACGCTATTTAATCTCTCTGGGACTCAGTATCCTCAGCTCTGTAAAATGAGTTATAATCAGATGACCTCTAAGGTCCTTTCTAGGAAAGCTCTGATCCTGAGAAATACGATGGCACTGGAATAAATAATCAAAGGCTTCCCTGAAGGTGAGTGTTATACTGTTCTTTTGGGGAAACTAAGGCCAGGCAGTGACAAAGAGGAAGGAATTCCAGGTACAAGGAATGTTTCATCTTATTACAAGACTAAAAAAAACCAAACAGGATTTTAAAGCATGTTATACTTAATATAGAAGGAAAAAATGAACAAATAAGCCAACATTAACAACTTGTCACATCTATCAAACTCTCAGTTGATCTTGAATTAAGAAGCAAGAGAAATCTCAAATACTGTATAGTTAAGAGAAGTAGTGTGATATTATAAACCAGCTATGTGACCCTAACCAAGTCACTTCTCATTACTATTATAAACTGCAGAACCAGTGCCTGTAATCTCCTTTTATCTTTCCAAAAGCTCCCTCCCCTGTCAGAAAAGAATCAAATTAGAGCAATTGGAGATATAACTGTTCACTTAAAAACTTATGGTATTTAAACATTTACTAAATTCTTCACAACGTGTGAGGTGACATTCTGAAACCAGCTAAAGCTGGATCCCTCCTTAGAAGTTTATAAATTAAGTTAACCATATGAGATCACTTAAAAGAACAATACCAATTTTAAAACTCTATAAAGAGTATGCAAGTATTTGGAGTCTGAGCTTTCAGGGGAAATGTTAATACATGGTCAAAAATCCAAATTAGAATTCCAAAATAGTACTTTTCTGAACAATGGCAGTTTATATTCATGAAGCCTCAAAAGTAACAGAAGCAGAAGTAAAAAGTAATATGAATAATTTATAAAAGCAGTTTTTCCTTCTTGGTAGCTCAAAACTGCTGAATAGATCATCTCACATTCATGTCTTTCATTCATCTTTGTCTCTCATTCATCATCATCATGCTACCCAGAATACATTATTACTCCCATTTACAGATGGGAGACTGAGATTAAGGGACAGACAGATTCGTTAACTAAGGATCTAACAACTAGTCTAAAGATCATTGGAAAGTTTTTCTACTTAGACTGCACTGCCCAAAAGGCACTGTTCCTGGAGGGAAGTGCCAAGTACACAGGTGCAAACATGATAATTTAATCATTCATGGCAATACAATATTACAGAAAGGACACTGGGTGGGCCAGAATTCAAATCTTGCTTCTCTGAGCTTGAATTTCCTTCTTTATAAAACTGGAGGGTTTAAAGTTGAGGGCTTCTCCCAATTCTAAATCTATTAACCTATGAAATTTTTAAAAAATTGTTTAACTCTGGGTCTTGCTGGGCCAAGAAGCAGGAAACACTTTTTTCCTCTGTTTACAATAAATTAGCAAGGAAATGTTTTGTTAGGAATGAACATACAGCAACTGTCAACTTTTAAAATTAAGCTAACAGTAAAAGCATGAGACTGTGAGAAATCTTTGGAGACACCAACTACAAAATTCCAACCCCCCAAATCTATTTTTTCAATTATGATTTAATTAACAAATGCAAACATTTCAATGCAAACAATATTCCTATGTAAACATAGGAAAGATGGGGGTATAAGAAAGTGTGAACTTGTTTTAAATATATATATATATGTATCTGTAGAAACATCAAATTTAATGAGAGAGCAACAAAATTACTATGCCTTCTTCTGCTTTTCAAAGATCTTTTTAAAACTTCCATCACCCATCCCAAATATTAGGCAAAGAAAAGGTTACAAAAAATTATCAAAGGAAGATTAACAATGGATTTATCCTTGCCTTCTTATCCCACTTTTTGCACTTGATTACAAAAGTAAACTACCCCTGAAATAATAAATAGCAACGGCATATCCTAAAACAATTATAAGGACTACCACTTACCTCTCCGGTTTCACGTTCCCGTAGAACAAAACTCAGAGTTTCTGTCTTTGGGCCTGCTACCAAACGCAGGTAAAGGGGGTGTTCTCGGTCTGACAGCTTGCACGTGTACACTAGAAACAATAGATCCATTTTATAGAATGCTTATTTATCCATTTTACTAGAGTCTGCTCCCAAAGAAATTTATCCCCTACATTTTTCTCCACCTTAGTACAACTGGCCAGTCTAAATAAATGAATCAACATCACAGGCAAATAAAAAGTCAGATAAAAACAAATAATGCAAAGAACAGTTAATACTGTTCTTATGATTTTCAGAAAAAATAAATCTGAATTTTTTTTTAAAAGAATGTGATCCTGTATATGAAAAAAAAAAAGCAAATTTTTCCCTATTCAAGGTCTAAGCTTTCATTTTAAAAGCACATATGCATCCACAACCATGTGTCTGAGAGAAACATCAGACCAGTTCTTCTGTCTACTTGGTTTTTAACAAGCACAAACAAAGGTACTATTTTAACTGGGTAACTAACATGCTTAGGTTGAGCAGCGGAGTTCTAAATGAGAAAAAACTGAGCCACCTGTGATCTCTTAGCACTTTCTGAGATGCCCACTATTTCTTCCTAGCACTTGGGGGAATAATGACAACTGTAGAGTTCCTGGAACAGACAGAGTTTCCTAAATGAGCAACAATCAGGTGGAAGTCAATTTCCTACAACTGTTTCCAGATAAAACCAAGAAAATTAGGGGAAGGGGAAAAAAACCTAAGAGAGAAGCTACAGACACCTCATAGTCAAACTGAATAGTGGGGATAAGCTGTGTGTGTTGGGATTCACTGATCCAGAATATCCAACAACGTGTTCCCTTTTGACTCAGAATAGCTCTGAGAAGAGAGAAGATGGACTGAAAGGGATGTGGATACAATATTCTTCTCTATTCCAGGGCATGGATGCCTTGGTGTCCTGCCAAAGGATATCTGGGGTTCAGGAGGCCTAGGCCTCAGACCTCATGACAGCAAACTGCCAGGGACACAGACTCATAATGGAGCATCTCAAATCAAAAAGGGCTCAGGACCACTTCCTAGCAACAATCAATGGCTACCAGAGAAGAAATGATGAAATAACACTTCTGTCCTGTCTACAGATACATGATATCCCATATATTCTCAAACTGGGCACTGGGTTGGTTGGTTTGCTGAGCTGTTTTATCCTATGTCACAAGGAAGAGGGTTGGGGAGCTAGGTGGATTAGTGGAAAGAGGGCTGGGTCTGGATCCAGATAAAACATTATTAATTCAAATCCTGCCTCAGATTCTGGCTGTGTGACCCAGGAAAGTCACCTAACCCTATTTGCCACAGTTTCCTTATCTGTAAAATGAGCTGGAGAAGAAAACTCCAAGAAAATCCCAAATGGGGTCATAAAGAAATCAGATAGAATGAAGTGACTGAATAACAATGGGGAGAGTGCTCCATATATGGGGTGTATTTTCTTTCTGTGCGTATGTACATATTGTGTGTTTGAGTCAATGGCTAGCTGGATGATATTCCTGCTACCACAACAACAATTTACTACTACTACTAGTTAGCTAGCATTTATATAGCACCTATGATATGTCATAATTTTATAAATATTAAAATTAAATATTTAAAGTATTAAAGTACTATAAAGTAATATTTAATTAGGTAATTAAATATTAATTATTTAAGTAATATTTATTTAATGTTAAATATTAAATATCTGTTGATCCTTACAACAACCCTGGGGAGGGTTGGGGGTTGTTATTATCCCCATTTTACAATGAAGGAAACTGAGCTAAACAGAAGTTATGCGATCTTCCCAAGAGCACCCAGCCAGCACATCTGAACTCAGTGCATTGACAACTGCAGTGAGAAGACATGGATTTTCTTCCCATCCCTGAAACTTCCTTTTTCTGTGACTGGGTAAGTGGTTTAAATTCTCCAGGCCCTCAATTGTCTCATCTGTAAAATGAAGGGGTCAAAGTGATCCCTGAGATCTCTTCTAGCTCTAATATCTTATATGTGATTTTGTCAAATGTTAAGACTGTTCCTTAAGGGCAGAAATGGTTCTTTTTCATCTATATACGCTCAGTGCATTATCTGACACATCATCGGTACTTAATATGTCCTTATTGATCAATGAAAAAAGTTGCATGCAATAAAGATGGACGAGGAGCTATTGAAGGTTCCCTAGGCACAGGAATGATGAAGATAAAAAGGGCCAGGAATAGGAAACAAGAATTTAAACGGCAGCATACCTTGATCTTCCTTGTGACAACGTTTATAAAGTGCAAACTTGGCTGGGCTTTCAGACACTAGAAACTTTTTGAGTAAGGCTTCAATAACTTCCCGGACAGTGTTGGTGCTGCTGATGTGAAGTGTATTCATGCAGCCATTATTAATAAAGGCATGTTTTTCTTCGTTCCGAGAAGTCCACACACTGAGAGGTCTGCACAATTCCATTTGAACTTTGATGAAGCCAGTGTAAATCCCATTGGAATTCTGTAGCAGGAAGACAAAGGACATGGTCCAGTCAAGCCCTGGAGTTTGGAAGTCATTAGATTATTTGCCATTTAGGGGGAGAAGAGGAGAGAGGGAGAGGAAGGGGAGGAAGGAACTTGGAACACAAGGGTCATGGGTGAAAAATTATCCTTACATATGTTTTAAAAATAAAAAGCTTCAATTAAGAAAAATTTAAAATAAATAAGTGGACAACTAAAAAATAAAATAAAATAAGATGGGAGATGGAGCCAGAATTAAGGAGAATACTTCTGCTCTTGTATTTTGGTGGTGGATGATATCTAAAGATTTTCCCCTAAAGTGAAAGGGCCTAAGCATGGGGTGGTGTTGAGAGAGTGGGCCATGGACTTAGGTAGCCTTCAGTTCATGCTAGCTGTATGACTGCCGCCAACAGGTCACTTAATCTCTCACTGCTCCTGACAATTTTATAGGATTGTGGTCTTAGATCAGTTGCTAAATGAGTTTCCATGCTGCAGGTTCCCCAAATCAATGAAATTATAGCTCAAGATTAAAAAGAGACTTCAATGGGAAGCCTTCATGTGAAGGGCACACAGTCCATCAGCCAAGTCTGTTGGGCAGATGGGGAAATTTTAGAAGATTCTCTGTTGGCTTTGATATACTTATGTCTATAAGACCTACTGATTCATGCTGCTATAGCCACATGGAAGAAGTCTGGACCCATTTTTAAGGTAATCCCTCCCTTCAAATCCCTGTTAGTCAAACCATGACATTTACTAAGGTTAATGAGAACTATCTGGGCTCAGTGCACAAAGGAGGTATCCCTATCATAAAAGATAATGAGCCCTTGGAGAAAAAAAGAAAGCTGCAATTTTAATTTTGAGATATCCTAACAAAAAGGGTAACCACCCAAGAGGCTGGAAAAGATCACTTGATGGATTATTGTTTTACTTAAGACATCATTTCTTACTTCATCAACATGAAACAGGTTATGATGAACTTTCAAGATTAACATTTTTTTTAGACTGCAAGAGTTAACCTCTGGAAATCATAATGAACATTTGTTCATAATTTACGAATGGAATTACGATTTCATTTCTCGGGTTGCTAAAAAGAAATTTAGTAAGCTGGATTAAGTTAAGGTCTTTTGAGTGTGTGGTGGGGGAGATGCACAGCACTGGTGGAAGGGTTAGGGCCTACTGGTTTAGAGAGTAGCAGCAAAGGAGAGATAATAGGAGGCTTCTCCCAATGGCAATTTCTGCCAGGCTGGTGGAAAATAAAACCTTTAGGCACTTTGGGAGGCACATGGAAGGCAGATGCTGAAAGGAAAGGTTCCTGGGAGAAGGCTTATAGGGACATATGGCCATGATCCTCAAGAGGGGAAAAAAAAATAATAAAGTAAAGAATAAATGGAATCCATGCATTTTGTTCTCAACTACTCAATGTCTCCTTTTCATGATTTTCCCCACAGCCACTTGGCGGCCTCAATACAGGAATTTCAAACCTGGATTTCATGAATTAAAAACAAAAACAAACAAACAAAAAAAAAAAAACCCACACACTTAAAAACCAACAGTATTTCAAATTGAATTGATTTCCTCAATGATTCTTGTATTTTATTTTATGCATTCAAAAACATTCCAAGAAAGGATCAGCATCTTTCATCAGACTGCCCAAGGGGGAGAGGGGGCGGTCATCATATACTAAAAAAGATTAAGAATCTCTCATTTTAAAGAATTTTTATTACCTTTCTTGTGTGGTCACTGAATAAGTGCTCCCTTGGATCAAGTAAAATAAAAGTCAACCAAGGAATCATTCAGGGTAGCCTTAAAGGCAGAAAGCTGGGACTCCATTCTCAAGGAGACAAGTGGAAGCACAGGCATCCAGAAAAACAGAAAGAATAGGACTCTGTCCCAAATGAGTAAGAAACCTGGAATACCATCGTGAGTGGTCAGGAGGGAAATCCTAAAGACACCGGTGTTGCTGTCATAAACTGAAAGGGCAAATGCTTGGCTCATTCAGTCCAACATATGTTAAAGAGAAGTACCAACAGGGTCCAAGATTCCACTATCCATAGTTCTGACAGGTAATTTCTCCCACGTTCCTTTAATAAGCTTATGATATTTATGTCTAAATCATGAACCCAATTTAATTGCTATACAAATATGAGATGTTTGTCTATTTCTAATTTTGGCCATATCATTTTTCCAGTTTTCTCAGCAGCTATTGTCCAAAGTTAGTTCTTGTCCCAATACCTGGGATCTTTAAGTTTAACAAACACTGGGTTTCCCCTATTATCTTATAAAGACATCTGAATCTCATAACTGCAATAGACTGATTTTATAAGGACTCATTTTTGTCAAGTGAATGAGTCACTTAAAGGTGAACAGAACAGAAAGATAACTAACTCCTCCTTTACAGCTCATTGTCTACAAGTCTACAGGTCCAATTCATGTGGTTTAGAGTCAGTTAATAAGCATTTGCTAAGCTCTAAAGATACACCCCAAAAGAGCAAAAGATGGTTTGCTTTCAAGGAAATTATAGCCTAACGGGGGACAACATACAAACAAACCATCTACAGGATAAATCAGAGATAAGCAACAGAGGGAAGGCACTAGAATCAATCAAGGAAGGTTTCTTGCAGAAAGTGAGATTTTTTAAAAAAGAGAAAAAGGCCTATTTGTATAGAAATATGTATAGCAGGTCTTTTTTGTTGAAGTGATTCAATTGGGAAATGGCTAAATAAGGCATGTGAATATGATGAAACATTATTGCACTATAAGAAATGCTAAATAGAATGATTAAAAAAAAAAAAAAAACAAAAAACCTGGACTTATATGAACTGATGCAGAGAAATGGGCAGAATGACAATACTATACACAATAAAAGCCACACTTGTATGATAATCAACTGTGAATGACCTTGGATAGTCACTGCAATAAAATGATCTAAGAACAATCCCAAAGGACTCATGATGAAACATGTTATCTGTCTTCAGAGAAAGAACTGATATTATCTGAATACAGACTAAAGCATGCTATTTTCCCCACTTTCTCTCTCTCACTCTTTGTTTGAGTCTACTTATACAAAATGACTAATATGGAAATGTTTTACAGGATTGCACATGTAAAATCTATTTCAGATCACTTACCATTTCAGGCAGGGAGAAAGGAGGAGAAGACAGACAGAATTTGGAACTTAGAATTTTTTTTTTAAAAGTTTAAATTGTTTTAACATGTAATTGGGAGTAAAATATTACTATTTATTAAATAAACTGAAAATTTTTAACAACGGGAGGGAGGGAGGAAGAAAAGGAAACGGAGGAAGGAGAAAAAAGGGGAGGGGAGTGAGATTTTAGTTGGATTAGAAACAAGGAGCTACAGATAATGATAATGACTAGGGCCTAGTATTTTTTCAAGAAACAGCAAAGAAGTTAGTGTCATTGAATTAGAGCACATGGTAAGGGTAGTAAGATAGGTTTAAGGAGACTGGAAAGGTGGAGGGGGTTTAGAGGGCCTGCTAGGGTCTTTCCAAGCTCTAAATTTCTGATCCTTTAGGTACTTTTAAAGCCTATAAAAATAAAGAATAAAATTGGGATTCTTTTTGCTCATGTCCTTGGGAGAGTAGCCATGGTTCCAAAGGTTCTATCAAAGAGGGCAATGAATTTGATAGCACATGCTTGAAATGGGCTAATCCAAAATTAAGCCCTAATTGTTTGTAGCTAGATAAAAGGCAGCTTCAGGGACCTATTATGCTATTAAAAGGGGGTAGGAGGGGAAAAGAAAAGGATGTTCTTCCTTTGTTCATCCTTAGGTCTAGAAGAGGATCAATGACATCTGGAGGGTGATGTCTTGACTTGCAAGTGGGAGACCAAAGCCTTTTTAAGCTAAAGTCTTTGCAAGGTCTCAGAACAGAAACAACTGCTATTTACACTCACTCAGAGCCGTTAAAACCCAATGAGCAAGTGAGACCTAAGTTGGGACCTATCATTGACCAATCAGTGACAGACAGAAAGATTAGGGTGTAAAGGCATAGTCAAGTAGCTCCATTTAGATCATGATGAGCTTTATCAAAACCTGTTTTCCAGAGGTATATTATAAATGACCACTACATAAGACAAAAAAGTTATTGTCCTAGTATTTCAAAAAATAATGAGAATACATATGGAAGAAAAAAAATCTAGCCTCCAAACACCAAGATAACTTAGCAAATTATAGGTGATCAAAATTTATATTCCTTTGGACAGAGCTCCCACATGTGAACAAAGGGAGAAAAAGATTTGGGGGAGAAGAGGAGGAAAGAGAAAGGGAAGAAGCTGGAAACTGAATGATTTTTCTTTGTTATTGCAACTTCACACAAACAAATATCCTGATCCTCCCAAATTTCCCAATCCTCCCAAATCCATTGTATTTTATTTTTTAAATTTATTACATACAAAAGCCAGTGATGCATGTGGATAGAGCAGGCATTGAAACCAGAAAGCCCCAGGAGGGCCAAGCACCAACTTTGTTTCTCCAGACCAGAGGTTCCAGTTTTGACATCTAGGAATTTAGAAAGTTGCCTAGAACAGTGGTCTCAAACTCAAACTGAAACAGAGGTCCAGGGACCTCAAGGGATCCAGATCTCCACGACCTTTTTAGAGGGGTCCATGAAGTCAAAACTATTTTCTTAATAATACTCAGATGTTCTAATTTCAACTATGGTAAATATTGATAGATGTAACTCGCATAAAACAAAAACTCTTTGGAGAAGGGGTTTTCACTAATTTTTAAGCTTCAAAGAAGGTGTTGAACTTTATAGATGAACTATATTCACTGAGAAGTTCCCTTTTCCAATGAAATCATAGTGTAAATATACATATTTATTTTATGTATATTCATATATATACTTTACAAATATCTCTCAATAAAAAAATTTATTGAGATTAGGGGATACTCTATTTTTTTTTTTTTTTTAATTATACTCTGTATCCCCTTTGCTTAGTACATAGTCGTTAAGTCATTCTCAGTCATGTCTGATTCTTTGTGACACCATTTGGTGTTTTCTTAGCAAAAACATTGAAATGGTTCCATTTTCTTCTCCAGTCCACTTGACAGATGAGAAAAGCTGAGGTAAATATGTATCCCATGCCATCAAACTTTGCCTGTGTGTGTATGTGTGTGTGTGTGAGAATGTGTATAAATATATATGTATGTATGTATGTATGTATATAAAGTCAGTGATCCTACGCTGGTCAATATAGGATCCTTGCGGGGAGGGGGAACAGAAACCATGGAAAACACTTAAATATGAAAAACAAACAGGTATATGAAGGAGTCACAGGGTCACTGATGACAAATGACAAATCACACAGCTAAAAGTCTGAGGCCAGATTTGAATTCATGAAGATCAGTCTTCCTGACTCCAGGAAGCATTGCCTCCACTGAGTCACTTAGCTGCCTCAAAGCCCATAGCAGGTGCTAAACAAATACTCTAAATATTCTCAATTTATTGTGACCCAGAGCTCTTATCCAATCTCCACCCCTTCTTCTTATAACAACTCTAAACACAATTACGAGAGAATGTTGCAGAAAGCTTTCCATTCTTAATCTGGTAAGAGATCTTTCTTCATTCTCTTCCTGTGAAAATGAATAATTAAGCAACGCACTGAAAGCTGAGCATTAAATATTACACACACACATCAAAAGCCCCATTTAGAAAATAGAGATTCCAACTTGATCACATTCCAAATTTCAGGCGTAATATCTCTTTCCCTGACACTTTCAAGTATATCTTTGCAAGATAAAATTACTGGAGGTCTTGTTACAATTACAAACTGAACAGGTTGGCACTAATTAGGGTCATTGTTAATGATTCTTTGATGATGTGCAGAATTCTTTAAAAGTCCGTGTCTTAATTCAGTGCATTGATTTTTTTAAAGAGAACCCCAAAAGAGATCTTTTCCCCAATTTTAGGGCAGGCCAACAGGCGGACCCATGAAACTGAACCAGTGTGAAGGCTCAACCTCCACGGCACATCTGCTTTGAACATTAGACCACTGCTCATTTTTATCCTGAGATCCAAAATATTCTGATTATTCACATTAACCAAAACTGTCAAAATGGGATTCTTACCAAGGTCATCTTCAGTTTGTCTGTAACAGTTAAATTGTAGTTGTGAACCTTCTCTTTGATTTCCTCTGTGCTGAGATAATTGTGGGTTTCCTTTTCTTTCTCAACATCCTATAAGAGAAACAAATCAGGGCCGCTCATTAGCAATATGAGAGAAAACACGATAAGCTGGGGTCCCTTTTGCATTCCAGGGAAGAATAACCTTGGTGTACTTAACCTTGAAACATACTCCACCCACCCCAACCCAGCTGCAGTTCTCAGAGGCTGACTGTCAACCTGCTCTGCGTATTTAAAAACAGACCCTAAAACCACACCGACACATGTGGCATTTGTTTCAAAATCCCTCCGGCCTAAAAAAAATCACTTCTTGGCAGGAGAATCAGTTCTGGAGAAGGAGGCTGCTAAATCGCTTCCTTCTCTGATCTAGACCGACAATTTCCATTCCATACAATATTTAAGGCAATATTTTAAAAGCACCCCCTCCCTCCAAGAAGAATTCATGAATCTGGACCTGCTCCTGTCTTCCCAGATGGAGGATGGGGAATAAACATCCACTTAAGATTAATCATATTATGTGCAGAGAACAATTTAATTTTTTTGAACTGCAAGTTACAAGGAAGTCATATAATCAGAAATCAAGATCATAGTAGTATAAACCTGTCTTTCACAAATAAATAAAATGAAACTCAGAGAAAGGTAAAAGTCTGATCCATGATCATACACCAAGTTAGAAGCAGAGCTGGGACTTAAACTGGAGTCTTGTGCCTTTCTCAGTAAACTGCATTTTTATGCTGAAAGCCAGATGTACTTTTGTTATTGTTTAATCATTTGAATCATGTCTGACTCTTTGTGACCTCATTTGGGGTTTTCTTGGCAAAAATACTGGAGTGATTTGCCATTTCCCCTTTTGACTCATTTGACAGATGGGGAAACTAAGGCAGAGTTAAGTGACTTGCCAGAGTCACACAGCTAAGTGTCCAAGCCTGAATTTGAACTCAAATATCCCTGACTCTAGGTTCAGTTGTTTTACAATTCTTTCTTAGAAATGAAGAAACTAATGAAAATAAGGTTAAGTGTGTTAAGTGCCTTGCCAAGGATCACACAGTCATCTTCCAGCCTCCAGACCTGGCATGCTATCCACTGTGCCCCCATACACCCACCTATGTGGCTGCCCCAATGTGACTTAAAAAACAAGCCAAAAAAATGGCAACTGTCAGTAAACTTATAATCAACTATTATGGGGAATCACTAAAATTAAAAATCTCTAAAAAAAAAAATCACTGAATTAAATCAGTAAACAGAGTAATAGCTAATACTAAACTTAATCACTAAACAGAGTAACACTAACACTTATTTAAGATTTATAAAGCATGGGGCAGTTGGATGGTGCAATGGACTTAATACTGGCTGAAGAGTTAAGAGCATCAGAATTCAAATCTAGCCTCAGACACTTAAACACTTCATAGCTGTGTGACCCTGAGAAGGTTAAAAAAAAAAAAAAAAAAAAAAAAAAGGTTATTATTATTATTCATTAGACAGATAAGGAGGGCAAAGGGTGAATAATTTGTTTTAGGATCATACACACAGTTACTCAGTATCTAAGAGAGGATTCAGGACTTCATGACTCATGGAACTCAGTTTATACCATAGTGAAAAAACAAAAGGAGTTAATATACGTAAACTATTTGTGTTGATTATAGAGATCCCCAAAGTATTAAGTAATGATTCAAATGTAATCACAATCACTCTACCCTCTCATAGACTTCCAGGGGTAAGGTTTTAAAATTCAAGAGAAAAGATTTCCCAACTTAAAAACAAAAAGAATTAGGATAAAAGAAAATGAAAGGAGATTTAAAATTGGTCAGACTTAATCTAAAAATAATCAATTTGATTATATAAAGAGCAATTAAAATTAGATTTATTAAACTGGTTTCTTCCCCACCTGCCCCATCATGAAGCTTTTGAACACTTGTTTCTTACAACCCAGACTCATCACGTTTGTACAAATTCATTCCTCACAGCTGGATATTATCCAAGCTGGCATTTGTTCTCAATCCTCTCCGTGCAGCAACTAGGGTTATAAATACACTGAGGATTTCTACTACAGTGCTATACTCACACCAACACCATATATAGTCTCAAACTGTCCTTCGGTTCTCAGGCTCGGGGTTAAGACTTGGAGAGGGGAACCAAGTGGAAGCACCAGCCCATTCCCTGCGAAGAGAAGACTGGGCGGGAACCACCTTGCTTAAGGCACGTAAGGTCAGCCCCTGGATTAACTCCGGGGAAATCAGACCAACTCCAAAGCATATGTTCATTCCATGGCTTTCATCAGGAATGCCCATAAACAATCTCTGGCAGCCATTCTCTCTCCCCCAAATTTTCTTTTCAGGAGTCTCTGGTCAGGCCCAAAGGCTGTGGGTTCAAACAGCTGGCCAGAATGCCCCAGTCAGAAAACTCATTCTCCTTATTAGTGAGGATTTCTACAACACCTTTGAGCAAAACTCATTCTCTGTCACAGAGGAAGCAGAAAGCAAGGTTTTCTCCTTCCTCCTGGGAACAGAAGGCTTTGTTTCTATTTACATCATTTCTTAAGACTTCTTGGACTATATATACTACAGGTGACTT
Organism: Sarcophilus harrisii; assembly: GCF_902635505.1. Taxonomy (NCBI): domain Eukaryota; kingdom Metazoa; phylum Chordata; class Mammalia; order Dasyuromorphia; family Dasyuridae; genus Sarcophilus; species Sarcophilus harrisii. The sequence goes on from NC_045430.1 coordinate 74,708,127, forward strand.
AATCCAAGATGGGAAAACAATGACCACCCAATGGCATTGCTGCCAAAAGGACAGACCACAGGGATGAGATGCTCCTTTCAGGTTGAGTTGGGAGTAACTATTGTTCCATCCAATTTAACTTTTTTTTTTAAAGTACTTACCATATAGCAAGCAACAGTACTAAAGGAATGTGATCGAAAATGAATAAATTCTGCTCCCAAAGGAAGGGAAAGAAGGAAGGAAGGGCATATGTTTTAAAATTCTTTTGGGTTTCCCATTTATGGCTGTATTTTCAAGGTTTTTATAACTAGCACCATCAAAATAGTCTACCTTAGTGGCCTAGACCCAGGTGCGGCTTATAAAGGTGGAACTGGTTATTTCCTTTCTCATTTGATGTTTTGTTTTTCTTTTTAAAATCTAAAGTAAACTCAAATTAATATTCAATTATCTATGCTAATAATGATTCCTCTAACTTGTTTATCCCTTTGAATGATGCTTTGTTTAGATGTTAACATCAGGCTTGGGGATTCCTAAGCACAAGTCAATTGATAATTATAGGAAATAACAAAGAGAAACTTACCAGGATGGTGAGGGATCAATGAAAAATGTGTGAATAACTAAAAATAAAGAGCCCAGAGTTCTAATTCCTGCTCTGCTCCTGGAAGTTTTTCCCAGCCTCTCTTAATTCCAATGTCTCCCCCCGTTAATTATTTCCAATTGTGTATATGTATGTGTTTATATACAGTCTTTCCACCTAGACCGTAAGCTCTTTGAGGCAGGACCTGTCTTACCTCCTTTCTTATCCCCAGAGTTTAGCACAGCACCTGGCACATAATAAGTGGTTAATAAATGTTAATTGATAAATTGCTCCTAAATCACACTGTGGGACCCAGTTCTGGATCCCAATATTCTAATCTGTGAATTGAAAGAGAATTAGATAGATTCTAAAAATCTTGCAGTTCTTGACCTACACCACTAACTGATTCTTTCTTAACAAAATTGTTCTAATGGTTGACTTTTCCAATTCCAAATGATTTTGGTGATTTTTATCTTATAATTGACTTCTGAAAGTACAAATATTTCATTTCTAGTTTTTTGTTTTGTTTTGGAGGCAATTGGGGTTAAGTAACTTACTTGCCTAGGGCTACAAAACTAGTAAGTTGAGGAGGAATTTGAATTTCAGAACCTCTGGACCCAGGGCTGGTGCTCTTATTCACTATATCACTCAGCTACCTCCCATTCCTGCTGCTGCTGCTGGTGGTTTTAATATGTTATATCTGAAGAAACCATTTTTTGGATAAACCTCTCCAAAAGGTTAAATACCTCTGTTCCCCCCCTAAATCAGGAAGGGATCCTCCCCCAATACTCCAAATGCTATTGCTGACTGGATCACTTGTGCAATCTAAACAGAAGGGACAGAATTTGTGTCTGGAAGAAATAATGCCTGTGAGCATTTTCAAACTTAAAAGACACAAACAATTCTTTCATTCATGAAAAGTTATGTATGGGAAATGACAAATGACCAGTGTGAAAAATGGGTACCACAGGAAAAAGATGAGAGAGGAAAAAAGAAAGGAAGAAAATGCACATTGTTCTTTAATTGTGGAAGGGAGGGAAGCAAAGCTATTTGTGAATGCCACATGAGTGATTTGTGATGGTGTCCACCAGTTTAGGTGCCCACCTCAATGTCTGTCTGCATGTGGCCAGTTTTTACAAATCCCTTTTAAAATAATTCACTTTCCTGTATTCTCTGCTTTCGCCATTATCACAGGGGGTGCTTTCAGTGAGGGCTAGTTTAAATTTCCATGAAGCAAATCCTGGCAAAATCTGTTTTTTCAGTCAGTCTGGTCTCTAGGCTGATGGGTGGGGTTCCCTTTGGTCTCAAAGGAATTTTCTCATGAGAAACACACCCTGTGCCACAGAGATGCAATTGTCTTCACCCATTATTCTGTAGAGAAGATGAGATTAGAAACTGGACCCAGCCAGTGGCCACAAGATTGTCATAACTAGTCCATTCTATGGAAACCACGTAGAATATGATCATCCCTCTATTCCTTTATTCATTTTCAATGTTCTCTTTCACTTAGCAGAAAAACTGTTGCTTTTGAAATGGAAGGACTCTGAACCCCTCTGCAAAATAATCCTTAGAGCTCTAAAATTAATGAACCTATGACACTACTAACTTAGTTAGAATGGCTAATTGTCATTTCCCCTCAGAAATTAAAAGTTCCTCAGAAGAATATAAACAGAGCAGAATAGAATCTTAGTAGAATACAAAAGCAGAGGCTGTTTTCATCATTATACAATCAGAGCCCAACATAACATAAATGCTTGCTGAATTAAACAAAGTATTTTTCTAGATGGATGTGCACTTATCCAAAAGTAAGAAAGGCAACTGGGTGGTAGAGCACCAGGCTTGGGGTCAAAAAGACCTGGCTTCAAATTCAGCTTCAGATAGCTACTAGTTGTGGGACCCTTTTTGCCTCGGTTTCCCTATCTGTAAAATGAGCTGAGGAAGAAAATGACAAACCACTCCAGTATTTTTGCCAAGAAAATACAGATGGACATGACTGAACAATAATAACAAATAGTAATAAACTCATATTTACATATATATGTGTGTGTGTGTGTGTGTGTATTGTCTAATAATACACTGTTCTCACCTTTTTCAATACTTTCAAGTGAACTAAATTGTTTTATAAAAATGACATAGTAAGCAAAGTGCTATTCACATTATATTATTTTGCCAGATGTTTTGGCAGAGACTCAACGCAGAATAAGTCAGCAGAACCTGTAGAAAAGACCATCCTTTACTTAGAGAAACAATCCCTGGAACCTTTCCCCTTCTGTCCCAAATCAAAGGAAACTAGAAGCTAGGACATTTTTACTTTATGAGAATATCTGGTCTGTAATTCACATGGTTATGAATAAAGAAGAAAAACCTATAAGTACATTTCTTAAAATAATAAAGTATTTAAAAGAAAAAGTCCTCCAAAAACACACAAACAAACCAAATTCTGTTTAGTCTGAAGGCTTCAGAGCAGCCGTTTCTGGGGTCTACAAAACCTCTATTCCTGACCTTAAAAGCACAGTTTGCTCCTTGGTCCAGATCTTTCCCTGGTGAATTAGCTGTTGACAAGTCAGGGAGTCATACGTGCCCAGTATTAATGCTTACCTTACTACAAAAGCCTAGCAAGCAGATTCATAATAGCACTGGCAAAAGCAGCAAAAGCAAAGGATAGATTTCCACTGTCTATAAATGGATTATTTTACCATGCTTCCTCTTGTCTGATTCAGATATCTCTACAAATGTCACTTTGGAAAATGTTTTCACTATGTTATGCATTTTAATATACTAAATATCTTTTTAACTATAAATTTAGTAAGAAAAACAATATAAACATTTCAATTTTTAAAAAGTTACTGTATATACAACGAACATATGTCTTTTCTTTCTATTATATATAGTCTGGAATTTTTTTGGGGGGGAGGGATGGGGGGGGGGAAATGATCAAATTTAACACATTTTTCCACCTTTGTTTCTTTCCAAATGGCCTTCTGCACTTTTTTTATTTAAAAAAATGATTCAGCGATGTTCTTTTCTTATTATAGCATCCACTAAATAATATGTAACAATATACTAATTAGTAATTAATATATTGATAATGATATATAAAATAACTAAATATCATGACCTCCAACTATCCCAACTTTTTCCCTACCCAGCAAAATAAAAGCCCTCCTTTATAACAGATCAGTATAATTATGCAAAGCAAAGCCACATTCTAGTATCTGAAAATGTAATCTAATTCTGCACCTCTACTTCATCGCCAAGAGATGGACAGCATGATTTATTATTAGTCTTATGGAGCTGGAATTGATCACAGTGGGACAATCAAAGCCTTTTACTGCTATTTTTCATTATAGGCATTATATATGTTTTCCTCTTCATTCTACTCACTTCTCTTTTCATCAGTTCATACAAGTCTCCTGGGATTTTTGTAAATCAGTCCTTTTTATCATTTTTATGATATACTAATATCCCATTACATTAATATACTATAATTTCTTCCAGCCATTTCCCCATTAATGAACAACCACTTTGTTTCCATCTTTTATTCTATAATAAAAAGCTACTATAAATATTTTAGATACATGGTTCTTTTTCTTTTATCTTTTTTGAGATATTAAGTATACATGTGATATTGCTAGGTAAAAAGGTAGGCACTGTTTAATGATTTTGGAAATAATTCCAAATTGCTTTCAAAATGGCTGACCCACTTTACAATTCCATGATCATGAATTATTATTGCTGTCCTCCTACAAGTTATTTCTAACAACTGTCATTTTCCCTTTTTAAAAAAAATGGGGGCAGCTAGGTGGCACAGTGGATACAGCACCAGCCCTGAAGTCAGAAGGACCCGAGTTCAAGTATAACCTCAGACACTTAATATTTCTTTCCAACTTCAGAAAAGACTAAAAAAAAAAAATTGCTTATCTTTTTGATCAATTGATCAATTTTCTTTCTTCTCTTCTCATTCATTTCTAGCCAAACTTCCTAAAAATAGTAGTCTGGCTAAACAACAACAACAAATTTGGTCTTCATCTTGGTCAGCATCCTTCTTGACCTATCTTGCTGCCCCCAATACTGTGTTTCTTCCTGGAGCTGCTTCTTTATCCTTCTACTGGTTTGACCTCTCTTTCTCCATCTCCTTTGCTAGAGAGGCCACATATAAACCCATATTCTTATTATTAATTCTTTCTGTTTACTAGTATGACCTCTCTCTTTCTTTTCTTCATTCTGACCTCTGACCTCATCTTTCTTTGCTAGAGAAGACACAAATAAACAAATAAATTGTTATTCGTATTAATTCTTTCTACTGGTCTGATCTAACTCAATCTCCTTTGCTGGAAAGGCCACATATAAACCCATAATAAGTTATTATTATGATTAATTCCTTCTATTGGTCTGATCTATCTCAATTGCCCTTTGCTGGAGAACCACACACAGACCCTTAATAAATTATTATAATTATTACTACTATACTTGTGTATATTTTGTATTCTTTCAATAGAATATAAGCTCCTTAAGAGTTAGGAATGTCCTCCATTTTTTTTTTTTGGATCTCCAGCATGTAGCACAATATCTTGCATATAAATAGGCGCTTATGCTTGCCAAATTCGAGGCTCTCCAAAAATTCAATGGTGAACCTCATATCCCTAGTTACTCTATGGAACACACCAAAGGATATGGTTAACTTGACTTATTTAAGTGGGGATGTAAAGTTCACCAATGCACTTATGTGTGAAGCATTGTGCTACATGCTGGGATATAAAGAATAAAAAACAAACAGCCCTCAAGGAAATTACATTTTATTGAAGGAATACAAAATATATAAAAGCACAGTAATCCCCGATGAGCAAACATTTATTATAAATCTATATATGACTCTGGCCCCTCCAGCAATGGAAAGACAAGGAGTGTATTATCATTATGGAAATCCACACTAAGTAATATTCATCACCCCACTCTAAGTGAGTATGATGGTCATGGACAGGTACTCTCTCAGTCTACTCCAAGATGGGCTGTCTTTAACACAATAAAAGAATGTTTATTAAGCTTGGAAAGCCATTGGGAAAGAGATCCACAATGCTAACAACTGATTTAATTAACTGCAGTTGTAACAGGCATTAAAACAGAGTTTCATTTGGGTTTACAATGACCTCATAAAAAACAAAACAAAACAAAAAAACCTCTTATTGCCCATTCTGACCTACCCTATATGGCTGTCTTTTAGGCTGGGAGTGCAGACTATCATTGGTTTAGAGCCAGAAAACAAACTTGGTGGATGAACAGCTTCAGTGACGCGATCCAGGAGACAACTTGGGTTCAGAGACCTGGCTTACTCTGACAGGTTTGTTGAAGCTGTAACTGGATCTGCTATTCATTTCTGAAATGTTATATCTTTGGGTACCTGCTCTGTAAGTTTCTAAACCCAAGCTCTAACCAGCTCAGCATTTTCCCCATAATCCCATTATCCAGGGCTGACTAGTTGAAATGAAGGTGGTTAAGAGTGTGTGAGTGTGTGCATGCAGCAAGCCCCCAAGTTGTGCCTAAAGTCAATGGCCAAGGTTTAAGAAAAAAAGGTGTCTAGAGCTTTTGTGTCTAATTTACCAGCTAACTAGTTCTGGGATCCTAAACCTAAGCCTCAACTTTCAAATCTATAAAATGGGGATAATACTGTGTCACCATCACAGAGTTGTTATGAGGCTCGAGTAAAATGTTTACAAGTGTTTGGCAATTCAAGTCAACAAGCATTTATTAAGTGCCTACTGTGTACTAGGCATTTTTGCTAAGCATTGGGGATTTATTTTTAAAAAGAGGGGAAAAAAACTACCTGCTCTCAGGGAGCTCATGGTCTAACTGAAAGAGACAACGTGCAAACAATGAAGTACAAAAAAAAGACAAACAAAATAAATTGGATTTAGCTCAGATTTGAAAAGAGCCAGGGAGTCCAGAAGATGGAGAGGAGGAAGAGCTGAATTCCAGGTATGAAATGCCAGGAGTTTGGAGGCGGAGAGTCCCTGGAGGAATAGCAAAGAAGCCAATCTCACTGTCTTTGAAATACAAAGACTTTAGAAAGACAGGGAGAGTAAGATGAGGTCATGTTATAAAGGGCTTTGAATGACAGGTGGAATTTTACATTTGAACCTGGAAGTGACAGGGAGCCACTGAAGTTTATTGAATAGGGGAGTGACATGTTCAGAAGATCAGTTTGACAGCTAAATGGGAAATGGCCTGGAATGGGGAGAGACTTGAGATCGACCCTCTACTTTCTGTATTTTCTAAAAGGTCATCCTGGTATACAGTAGTCATCTGGCTCTTTGTGTAAATGGTGACTGCAAATGGGACTTTAGGAGCTTCTAACTCAGTATCACTCATTTAAAGTTAGACCTTTGCTCCATTGAGAGTTGGGGGAAATGGAGAGGGTGGGAATACATCATTTCATAAAGCATATTAAAATCAAGAAATAACATTAAAATGTTTTATGGGACTTTTAAATCCCAAAGGGTGAAGTTAGAACCAAAGGAAAGGAAAGCTACTGATTCACCTAGAGGTAAAGCCAGGTGTGGAAAAAGCTGGTATATTCTGCAGTGCCAACAAGAGGTAGATAAAACCAAGTATCCAATAATTAGCATTCACCCAACCATCTACCCAATCTCCATGTCTTGGCAGCCAATTGTGTCTTCATAGGACTATAAGGTTCTTACTCTTTCCCTATGACTGAACAGAGGTCACAATTCTCAGGACTTTATAAATCTAAAATAAAATGTAGGTACATCCAAGAACAAAGGAAAACAATTAAAAAAAAAATGGAGTGTAGGAGTTTCTGGTCAAACATGGCTTGGATGATTGATAATAAATAACTAAGATACCATCTAAACACATCTAGGAGGTAGTGATCCCAAATTAGGCCATCTAAAGGCAAGCTTTTCATAGCAAAGAAAAACATTTTGAATGTGCAGTCCATCCTCCCAACCACACCACAAATCTACCATGACTATTTTGGTCAACACAATGTCTAAGGTTTTAGAGTTCTATGTTAAAAACTGGATAACTGGAACCAAGAACATCGGACATAGAATGTCAGAGAAAAAAAGATACCTCAGAAATAGATTGCTAGCCTCACATTTTATAGGTAAGTAATTATCACAGAGTTAAAGTGACTCATCCAAAGTAACATAGCAAGTTAATGGCAGAGAGCAAACAAAATTATGTTTGAATAGCAAGTTGTACATAATGGATTTGCAATTTTATGTATTTTTCAAAAAATTATACTATATTATGGAAATGTTTGTTTTATTCCATAAATTTAAAAAAATCACAAGGGTCTTTCAACAATACCATGCTCCTTTTGTTTTCTACTCTGATAATAACTTTAAGAGCAATTCTTTTTGCTTCCACATATATGAAATCAGTCCCATGACAGATCCCACTCCACAATGATGTTGCCCTTCAAAAGCATACTCTGTTACAAAAAAGTGTCAGAGTACTTTCCTCTCCATCCCAGAACACTTAGGCAGAAATAAAGATTTTGCTTTTCAAACTATACACAATTTCATCATAAGGAGCCTGAAACTTGGATAGCCATTACACATGGAAGCAAGCCTTGGACACCTGCAAATTACAAATCTCATTTTGGCAGAATTCTTATTTTCAAGTACAACTCAAGGTGTTGACTTTACCTTAAGAGCATCACCTTTCCCTTCCCAAAAGAGATTAAACTCATTTTGAGGATAATAAAAGATAAGTAATTCAAACAGAAACTCCTGATTAGAACTTCAAAAAACCTGAAGCAAACAATTTCCAAACTTAGAGGATATCCTTTCCTTAAGAAATCTCTACTTAGTTCTTCGATTTTAAGGATTTACAATATTACAGCCTGGGTTAATCCAGGCCAAATCAAGAACATTCTGAACAAAAAGCAAAGGATTCATGATCAGGTTACTAGACACAGGTCAGAAACACAGAGATCAGGATCAGGGGTGAAACAGGGGCAGTAAACAGAAATGGAGGTCAGAAAACAAAGGGATCTCCAGTCTTCCTGGCAAGGGACTATCTAAGAACCGAAGCCATCAGAAGCAGGGCAAATTGGGAAAGTATGGAAGGTTAATCAAGTTCACAGGCTGCTACAAGGACAGGGCTAACAGACAGAAGAGAGGGGGTCACCAGGCTACTTCTGGAGAAGTGATGGATTATTGAAACCCTTCTGGAAATCAACTTGGAAGTACTTAGAAAAGTGATTAAACCACTCCTAACCTCTGATCAGTAATCCTATTTGTGTAGGCATGTGCTCCGAAATCAAAGACAAAGAGGGCTTCTTAAACTTTTCCCATTTGCAACCCCTTTTCACCTGACAAATTTTTACTTGATCCTGGGTATACATGTATTATAAAACATCAAATAAAGACCAAATATTTACTGATAATAAATCCTAATTTCACGATCCCCACATTCAATTATGAAACTCCATATGGAGTTGAGAATTATAGTTTAAGAAGCTTGCCGTACAGATTTAACAGCAATGTGTTTTATGATAGTCAAATAGAAAAGGAAACAAAGTGGAAAAATGATTGACCAAATTGCAATGTGTTCAGGTAATAGGATTATTTATTGTGCAAAAGAAAAAATGAATATGAGGAATGTGTATATATATATATATATATACACACACACACACACACACACACACACACCCCTATATTCATTCCAGTAATCTTTACCAAAACAACAAAAGAGATCACAATGAATCAAACATGACTGAAAAGATTGATTTGAAAGGGATTGACCAGTTCATCTGACAGGAAAATGTTTTCAGTAGCTCTCTAAATGTCAATTTGAATTCAATACTCTCCATAAGTATTTCCTGTACAGTTAACATCACCTAGGTGCTTTGGAAGATGGAAAATAGCTCCAAATCCATGTTCTCACATGAAGAACTTTCTATAGCCAGCAGGGAAATAAGCAGACACATGAAATAGTTAAATAACAATTCAAGATGCAATATGACTAAGTAAATTTTAATGGAAGAAATTAATAGCTTATTCTTTCTGGTACTTTTGAATCCAACTAAATTGACTTCCCTCCCCATAAGGAATCTGCTTAAGCTGTTAAAGAGGAAAAACTGAATCATTAATCTTCCTGATCTTTATTTACAATTAAAGGTCAAAACAGGAACTGCCAAAATGGTCTGCAGCTTACAAGGTTGTCAGCTTAAAGAAACCAACTTGCTTAACATAAACACAAACTCACATGCATTCTCAAAAGCTAAAAACACTTAGGGTCTTGCACATGCTAGATACTAAATAAATGCTTGTTGATTGCTTAGATATCCAAGTTAAAAAAAAAAAAAAAAGGTGGCTTTTTATAACATCATGAATAGGAGTAAGAGACTGCGGGGTTTAATTCAACAGCCTTGGAATCAGATAACCGTTCTAACTTAAACTCCTCTAATATATACATTTTAGCCATGTGACCCGGGAAAAACAGCTTAACAAATAATTCCAGCCAACTTCCTTATCCTTAAATCACAGACTGAACATCTAGATCTACCCTAAGCCTCCACAGATCTGACTGGTGAGTGCCTTTTGGGGCCCAACATTTCAGACTGGCTCCAGTCATCTTCTACCCAGATGCCCTGTTGTTGTGTTTATTGGGACTTGTCTTTCCTACTCTCTAGATCTAGGGCCATAATCTGATTAATGTACTCATTACTCCTAGAGTGTGTCAACATGTCCCCACTAACCACAAGTCCACCCATGGCCACTGATAGATAATCTCTCTCTTGTAGAATATGGTGACTTTTGTATTTGTATACTTAATGTTTATTATATTGTTTAATAAATACTTTTTAAAATTTTATTCATTCATTTCACTGAGGATTCCTTATGCTGAAGTTTGCACCAAGAAATAAAATTACTGTTGTTCAGTTGTTCTTCAGCCATGACTCCATTTTATTTTCCTAGGGATTGATAGTGGAGAAAGAAGATTCAGAAGAGATGAACTGGGTATCCAGTTTAAATTAGTCCTTTTAGTCACATCTAATTCTTTGTGATCCTATCCAAATGGGATTTTCTTGGCAAGGATATTAAAGTGGTTTGCCATTTCCTTCTATTACTCATTTTACAAACGAGGAAACAGATTTGCCCAGAAACACATAACTGGTAAGTGTCTGAGACTGGATTTGAACTCAGGAAGATGAGTGTTTCTGAGTTCAGGCCTGGCACTCTATGCAACACCTAATTGGTCCAGAAACAAATTAGATAAATGGATAGGAATGTTGGTCAGGTCAGAGTCCATTCCCATGGAAATAAAATAAGGTACTTCAGAGATCAGTAAAGAGATTTTGAATACAACTATTTTGATATAACTGCTGTTCTCTAGCTAAATAACGGTTGGTTTACTCTTGCTGCCTCAAAATGTTCTTTAGCACTTATACAAGGTACTTCAATACCCCCGAGCACACTCCACAGAAATCTTAGGACAAAAAAAACTCAATCTAAGACAATTTAAAGGATCCAATATTTTTATGATAGGCTAATATCCCCTAATGGGAAAAGGTAATAATACAGAAAACGTGCCTAATGAAAAGGGAATTTATCAGCCTCGGCTAAAACCAATAAAATAGAGAAGCAGCCGAGGACAGTGGTAGGGGAAAAAGTGGAGGCTGAGGACCTAGGGAGAACCCACTCATCTAACTAAAGTTGACAGGTAGAATCACAGTGTTTTTTGCTTTACTGTTTTCTTTTGTAGAAGAAAGGTTTCAATTCCTGTAGGGAAAGGGAGTGGTAATGGAAGAAGATAAGGTAATATGTTCAGAGAGATAGTAATCATTTTTTTAAAAGTGTCCTTAGGGTTTGAGCTGGTCTTAGAAAGGCATCAAACAAGTTGTAGTTTGCTACTCTGGGGAAGAAGGGAGGGATCTGGAAGAACTATGACTGGCAAAGAGGGGAGAACGCTAAAAAAAGAAAATGCTCTGAGAGACAAGTTAATAAGCATTTGTTAAGTGCCTACTACGTTCCATGTAAGGCAAAAACATGGTACCTGCCTGTAGAGAACTAATGGGGAGGGAGACAACAAGCAAACAACTACATATGGGATAATTTGAAGCTAATCAGGAAAGATCGGGCTTTGTATAAGTGGGTAAATTTTGGGAAGCTTGTTTTTTTCCCTTTCCACCTCTCTCTCCTCCTCCATAATGAGTAAAAGTTCTATGGCATCTATTTAGGATTGATTTCTGTGATTTTATTTTTCCTTTATACTGTTATTCCTTTATGTTTATTCTTCCTTTATATATCCTTTCCCCATACTTTGTATAAAATCTATGGCAGATTCTGAATGCTGTGTCTTGTCTGTTTATACAGTGGTGACTTTCTCCCTTCCCAGGTTGGGGGTAGAGGGAGTTAATGAGAAAACTAGTCGCTTTTTGATTAAGCAGAATTTAAACAGCTGGGAAGTCTCTTTTCTAGCCTGAAAAAAAAAAAAAAAGGCCATCTGGGAGATTAATGAGCTGTTATGATTTTATTAACATTTCCTACATTTGGATAAATCCCTCAACAGGCAGAATTTTTAGCTGAATTTGAGGGTTCCTTTTTAATGAGTCTCTTGTTATAATAGGGTGTGGCTATGTGCACCTTCCTCAGTCCAGATTCCAGATACAGAAAAGCTGTAGAGGAGAAAGGGGCCCATTAGTCCAGGACTAGGCCCAGAGGAAGGGGTGGGGGTAAGGGAAAGGGCAGGTACCAGCAGGGAAAGTCCCAAGTGACAGCCAGACACACAGGTGTGGTTTGGGAGGGTTCCATTCTTCTAGTTTTCAGATGGAAAGAAAGCTCTTTTAACTAGTGTCAGTGGTAGTAGTCTACAAGAGAAAAAGACTTGCAGATTTGTGTGCCTTTGGACAAGTCCCACCTACTTCGGATCTCAGTTTTGTCATCTAATAAATGAAAGAAGAGTTGACCTCTAACGTCTTTTTCGGCTCTACATCTATATATGCACAATATCATAGTTTTAAAAAAGATATGAGTCTCTCTTCCCTCCATTCCTAAAAATAAAAACAAAAAATTATCATTTATTATTATCATTTAAAATGTGAGAAAAAGGAAGAAAAACAAACAACTTTGAATCACCTATTCTATTGACAAATTTATAAATGTGGAAAGCTCTCCAAGAACCCTGGAAACTAAGGTCACAGAGTTTTTATTTATTTTTAAAATTAATTTTAATTTAAAAGTTGACTAGGAAAAGAGTGTTCATTTTAGAAGTGAAAGTTCAAATATTTCTTGGGTTCTTTTCAAAACAGTCCTTTTCCTCCTCTATGTACACAGGAAAGAGCCAGCCACAAGGAAGTGTTGCTAGGACTCCACCTTTCCTTAGATCAACTCCTGTTCAGAGGGCAGAGAAGCCCTGGGTACCATATGTCACAGGAAAGACTGGTATTCTCTGGCCAGGGCAGAAGGGATCACTGAACAAGGCATACATGCCCAGGAAAGGTATAATTTCCAGACTAGAAAGGGGCTAAAAGCAAAGTCTCATTTGATTCTCACAATAACCCTGCAAGGTAGATGCTATAATTACCATCATTTTACAGCTGAAGGAACTGAGGCAGATAGCAACTAAAGTAATTTGCCCACAGTCACACAGCTAATAAGTGTCTGAATCTGGATTTGAATTCAGGTCTTGGTCTTCCTGACTCCAGAATCAGTGCTCTTAATCTACTGAGTCATCTGGCTGCTCCCAAGGCAAACCCAGGCAAATAAACACAGCTAATAAGTGTCTGTGGCCATATTTCAACTCTGGTCTTCTCAACTCCACTGAGTTCAGCACTCAACTGTGTGTCACTATAAAAGCTGGTCCAAATTCCTAATTAAAAAAAATAATAAAGAAATTTGATGGCTTGTTTTTTACATTACAGTCATCTCTAATACAACCCACACTAAAATTAAACCCTTACTTATAACAAATAAAACCAATGCATCATTGAATATACAGACTCATAGGTATATCCATCCATCCATTCGTTCATCTATCTACCTATGTACCTACCTACCTACATTTACCACATAGCAGCCTACTTCTCTGCTGATGGCTTCACAAGACCATAAATTCAGGACTAAAAAAAACCTCAGAGATACACTCCACTAACTCTTCTTTGGAACAATATTCCAAGTGCCAAGTAGGTAAACTACAAGTCTCTTCCCCAGCACAAGCAAAGAATGTCTTGTACAGAGTGAGAAATTTTTAAATTAGAAAAACATTCTGACTTGCCATTACTATCATTACTATCAAGGAGTGACAAAACCCTTTATGAGGATGAGTCCAAAATCTCCAGTCATTCTTAAAGTAGCTATTTCAGGGTAAACTTAATTGAGACATGCTTTTGAGTTCTTTTTCTTGAGAGCCATCTCTCCTCAACTGTTACCCTAAATTTTGGCAATAGCTGAATCACACTCTTCTGAAGCCTTAAGATTTTTGAATTTCCAGAAATACCTGCTAATTGAAGAATTCCTTGTTGAGCAGGCAACAAAAATGTAAACAGCCCAGACTTTGTGAAAGATAAGATACAGGCCTACAGCTGGATAATAAAGAAAAAGCAGCTGCATGGATTGTGAATAAAAGACTAAGCATGAATTTAGGAGAGTGGGCCCTATTTGCAAGCCACAAGAAGACAGTCCTGGATAAGGTGTCAGCTTTATTACTGGCCATCTGGCTGACCACATGCAGGTGACTCAACCCCTCAGGGTTCTCACTTTTCTCACCTGTAAAAATGAGGGGAATTGGACAAGATGACTTGGATCATACACTTAAAGCTGGAAGGAACCTCAAAATCCATATGGCCCAAATTTTTAATTTTACAGAGAAGAAAACTAAGACTCAGGTAAATTAAGCAACTTTTACTCAAGTATTAAATTTTGAAGGTGGGACTTTAACATAGGATCTTTGACTTGAGAACAAATACTATTTCTATTTCTTTTCAAACTGTATAGGGTAGCTAGTGGCTCAGTGAATGCAGCACCAAGTACAGAGTCAGGAAGCCCTTCATTCATATTTGGTCTTAGATACTGATTGTATGAACTTGAGCAAATTACTCTACCCTGTTTGCCTCAGTTTCCTCATGTGAAAAATTAACTAGAGAAGGAAATGGCAAATCATCCTGGTATCTTTGCTAAGAAAGCCCCAAATGGGGTCACCAAGAGTTGTACATAACTGGAAATAATCGAACAACACTGTTCTCACAACAAACCCATTAATTCAATATAATCATCCTCCCCATTTTTACAGATAAAAGAAACTAAAACTGTGGGGGAGAAGGAAAGGTAAGGTGACTTGCCCAAAGTCACTTGAGTTCCTTATATATATGGTTAGGTCTTCTATGTTTAAGCAATAGCTCCATTTCAACTCTTAACTCCTATGACTATACTACATCAGGAATGCCATTATAGATAGCGGTACTCTTATCTTTAGACAAAGACTATGGAATCTGAAAAGACTCAAAATTTAACTCATCTGGAGAACCTTAACAGTGATGGCTAGACACTCAAGAAATCAAGTTGGAGCAATCATTAAAAAACCATTAAATTGTACATAATCCATGATTATTGTACATAATCAAAGAAAGAAAAAAGGATCCAGTCAAACAAAAATATTTATAGAAGCTCTTTGTTAAAGCAAAGAACTGTAAACTCAAGGGATTCTCATTAAATGAGAAATGATTGAACAAATTATTATATATGAATGTAATAGAAAAACAATTTTACTGTAAGGAATGATGGAAGGCACAGTTTCAGAGAAACCTGGAAAGATTTATATGATTTGATCCAGAGTGAATTGAGAAGAAACAGAAAAACAATTTATACAGAAAAAACAACAATGTAAAAACAAAAAACAAAAAAAAAAAAAAAAAAAAAAAAAAAACCTCCAACCTCAGTCCAGTTTTGAAAGACTTAAGGAATCTGTTCAATGAAGTAACTAACTACAATTCTGAAGGTATTTGTCATAATTGTCATTGTGTTAATATACTGGTTACAATGTGAGTAAATTTTATATCAAGGAACTTATTTTCTTAAGCAATCTTTGTCAAATGCTGTTGCGAGGGTATTTTTGGAGTGTACTTCAAGAGTTTGCTACTGTTAATCAGTCTAAATTCTTACTCAACAGCTTCTCCAAAAAGAAAAAAAAGTTTACATTCATAAAAATAAAAAGAGGTTTCTTACAGGAAAAGCAATTCTTTCAGTTTATCATATAAATAATATTTAATAAATAGTGATGTTAACTAAGAGCCAATTATTTATTTCATGATAAAATGTGGCAATCTTAGTGACTGACAAGGAAATATCCAAACATTCCTTTGGATAACTTTAGAATTGGGTGTATGCTCGAGTCAGATTCAACCAAGTAGAATTGACTATTAAAATGTTAACATGAACATTTGTGTCTAGGAAATTGGCAAACACTACAAAAATTAGGGCTTGATTTATTGTTTTGTGATTGTCTAGACTAAGAAAGTGATAGAAAAAATAGTAATAACACAGATTACACATGAGTGTATCATGCATACATTTTTGAGTCAGATGCTAAATATTTACCAGCACATCCCTGCACTGAACTCAAGATGAGACGAATAAATATAATAACCAGTCAAATAACAGAGGAGAGGTGATCACCTTCCCTGTCTATAATATATGACTCCAAAATCTGTTCCAGAAAATAATAGCTTCACAGTTAATGTCAGAGCTTGAATAAAATTCACCTTTATTCACTTATGCCCTTCCTTTTCTGCTATGGCCCTTGACTATTCGATGCAGGCAATTAAAGCATTACTAACCCCATGATATGTTTTGGAAATTGTTTGGCTTTGTGCATGTGTTTTTCTTCAAATGTAAAATAAGAAGATTGAAAAAGACAATTTCTAACACTCCTTACCCACAAAACAGGGTTGTTTTTCTTGTAACTGGCTCCTCAAAGTAAGCACAATAATATCTAGTTTTCATGAAACTATGAATCAGTCCTGCCAATATGGAAGGCAATTTGGAAGCGTGCCCCAAAGATTAAAGCATATCTTTTATCCTAGAGTTAACTTTAAGCCAATTTCCCCAAAGAGACTTAAGAAAAAAGGAAAGGTTGTATATGTATGAAAATGTTTACACCAGGTTTTGGTGGTAGCAGAATAATGGAAATACTTAAGAGTATTTCCTGGAAGAAATTATAGTACATGAATATAATGCAAAAACTATTGCTATTCAGTAATGCTGAAAGGGCCAACTTTCAGAGAAACCTGAGACGACTTGTATAAATTAATTCAGAGAATAGGGAGCAGAAACAGAATCACTTATAGAATAACAACTTTGTAAAAACAAATGACTTTGGAAAACTTAAGAAGTCTGGTTGATGCAATGATCAACTATGATGGCCTGAGGAAACATGGTACCCAGAGTCCTGACAGAATGACTCATATTTTAGAGATATACCTTGTTGATTATGGAATTTTTTTTGCTTATCTATGCATATTTGTTCAAAGATATTTCCTCTCTATTATAACCTCACATGGAAATGGGGTGGAAAGGAAAGAAAATAACTTCTGTTAACTGAAAAGGAAAAAAATTACTAGTTCTTTACATTGTAAGCTCTGTGAGAGCAGAAGTTGTCCTTTTTATTAATTATATCCCCAGAGATTAGCACAGTGCCTGGCACATAATATGCATTTATAAGTTTACTAGATTGCAATGGAACAATGAGAGAAAGCTTAAGGGGCAACTCGGTGGCACAATAGTCTCAGTAAGACTCATCCTTGTGAGTTTTCAAATGCAGTCTCAGACACTTACTCTGTGTGACCCTGGGAAAATCACTTAACCCTATTTGCCTTAGTTTCCTCATCTGTTAAATGAACTGGAGAAGAAAATGACAAACTTCTCCAATATCTCTGCCAAGAAAAACCCAAATGGAGTCATGAAAAGTTGAACGTTCCTGAAAAGGAATGTACAAGAAATGAGGGAAAATAGTTGGGCTTTAGTTTGCCAATAAGTAAACTCAATGCAATTGAGTTTACTTAAAACCAGGTAAAACTCTAATGCTGAAAGAATAACAGAGTTCTAAGTAATCACAGGATCATAAATTTTAGACAGGACTTTGGGGCCATCTCCTCAAAGTCCTTCTTTTTAAAACTGAGAAAACAGAAGTAGAATATGTGAATTAACTTGCCCAAGGTCACACAAGTAGCAAGTAGCCAACTAAGGTTAGACTGTAGGCCTTCTGAATCTAAAGGCAGGGCTGAAGTGGGACAAATCTTAACTTCCCAGAAGAATATTACCTTTAAATTGGGTTTAAAAAGGACTTGGTTCCCACCCTGGCAGGCAGGACCTATTTCCACTAACCTTCATGTGAAGCAGGAAAGCAACATCTTATTAAACAATTAACTTAAAATAGGTATGGCAATCAAGGTTCAAATATCATGGTGATCTCTGTGGTGAAGGAGCTAGAATGCTGCTGACCACTAATTTTTTAAAAAATGCACCTCAAAATTCTTTTGTAAATGTTACAGGTCCATTTATTTGATTTTCAACTAAGTCTATATGGAGTGACTGCATGAGAACATCACTACCAAAAACAAGTGAGGTGGCCCAAAGGTTAGACCAGCTAATTAAGGACTTCAGAAAATCAGCAAAGAAAATTTAAATCCACTAATTTTAGTCATGTAGATCCATTATTAACGACTGCTACTTCGAGGGTATTTTTAGAGTTGGTTTCGAGACCGTCCTGCTGTTGTTACCCTTTGAAGTCTACAGCAATCTCTAAAAAAGGAGCCTTAAAACTGTTAAGACAAAGTTTCAAAAATTTTTGAATAGGTCAAATGCTCCTCTCCTCCCTCCAGCATTTTTTCAATGTTTCTAATTTCTTTTATTTTATAAGGGCATGCAAATCATAAGGTCATGGATGCAGAATTAGAAGATAAGACATCTCTCTAATCCAATTCCCTAATTTTGTAGCCTAAAGAGATTAATTGATTTGCCAAACATCACATGAGTCCAAGAATTTGAATTCAGAGTCTCTTAACTGCAAAGCCAATGTTTCTTAACACTAATATAGTATCTTCCAAAAGAGGAAGTTATATAGGCCTGAATCCATTTTTAATAAAGTACTTAATATATGCTCAACACGATAAATATAATAGATCTTCTCAAGACCCTTTGAGGAAAGGAATACCTTTCAACTTATAATGGGCAATGTTCACAATAATAAAAATTAGGGACTGAGAGAAGGCAGAGTGTTGGGACAGATAAGCAACGGACAATTTTTTCCCAAAACAATGTTTATTCCCTTCAGGGTATCTCATTAAATATCCTGGAGTGTTCTGTTAACCCTTTGGAAAGGTCCAAAGTCTACTCAAACTCCCCTAACTGGGCAAGCCTGGGCCAGGATCAAATTCTGAATCCCTAAACAGTGAGAATATCCAAATTATTTTCAACATACCACTGTTACACCCAGTCCTTTTCAGCAAAAATATTATGATGCCTCTGAGAATTAAGCCAAAGTACATCAAGTGATGTCACTCCTTATTCAGATGTTCTAAGATGGCCTTTCTCATTTATTGACAACACTGGAGCATGAATAACCTGTCAGACAGACACACTCCCTGCCCTAAAATACCTGATGGTATCAACAAGTTTATCTCTTTGGTAAATAATCTATCTAAATGCTCTTTAAAAAAAAAAAAATTTGCTTTATTTAAGTAAGTTACATATTAACTAATTTGCACACTAGCTCAAAGTTTGGAGTGATCTGCCCCAATGGGGTGAATCTCAAACTTTATTTACTAACAAACTCCAGGTGTAGTATTCATCTCATCTCTAAGAGTTACCTATTAAAAAAAAATCATATTTTCATATGACAAGTGAACCAGAGGGACAGCCTTTCAAACAAACTAGGATTACCTTGACAACAAAAACCAATCCCATAGCAAAGAATCAGAAATTAAGGGGATGCCCATCAATTGGAGATTAAACAAATAAACTGTGGTATATAATTATGATCTCAGATGTGTGGCTAGGAGGCACAGTGGATAGAACAGTAGATCTAGAATGAAGACAACTCCTTAAATTCAAAGCCAGCTTCAGACACTTACTAACTGTGTAATCCTGTTTGCCTCAGTTCCTTATTTGTAAAATGAATAGACAATATCAAATGGGGTTAAAAAGAGTCAAAAATGACTGAAAAATTACTGAACTTACTATCTTACAGGAAATGATAAACAGGATGTTTTCAGAAAAATTTGGGAAGACTTACATGAACTGACACAAAATGAAGTGAGCAAAATCAGGAAAACTAATGCACACAGTAAAAGTAAACTAATATCACCTGAGTTCCAGGGCAGTGCATCTGAAACAAATAGTCCACAAAGCAAAACTTTGGAAAACTGAAAGGTACCCCCCCCCCCCAATGTGGTGTGAGTTTACGGCAGTTACTAATCTCCCTACAGTTTTATTAATGAAAATTAATTAATTTAAAAATTAAAATTAATTAATTAAAAGTGAACTAGATAAACCAATAATGAAAGGATTAAAATTTTGAGAGATTCTAGTCTTCTTTCTTTGTTTTTTAAAAATCATTACTTTGGGTTTTTTAAAGTATATCAGTCAAAATATAACTTTTCTCTCTGTAATGATAAAGATACTAGAACTTCAAATCATTCCCCTCATCCCTAATCCATCCTCCACTTGGCTAACATATTAATCTTTCCTAAGGATATATAAGACCATGTCATCCTCCTTTTTAATTAAAGTCAGTGGCTCCCTATTATTTCTAGGATCAAATATAAAATCTGGGTTTTAAAAGCCCTTCATAACAATACCCCTTCCTACCCTTTCTGTCTTCTTATACCTCACTCCTCCCCCATAGGTCCTCTGCAAACCAGTAACACTGACCTCTTTTCTTGCTGTTCTTTGGGGACAATGTGCTGGATCTGGGGTTAGGAAAACCTGAGTTCAAATCCAGCCTCACACTTAGTAGTTCTGGGACCCTGGGCAAGTCACTTAACTCTGTCTCTGTTTCCTCATCTGTAAAAGGGGCTGGAGAAGGAAAGGGCAAATCACTCCAGTATCTTTGCCAAGAAAATCCCAAACGGTAACCCCATTTGGAAAAGACTGGAAACCACAAGACTCATAAAAGATCCTTGCTGACTGATTGATCAGAAATCACCCGGCTACCAAGTATTAGAAGAATTATTCAACAACTCTCTTTTGATTCCAAATTCAACACATCCTTCTCTGAATGCTAGTTATCCCCAAAGAAGCTGTATTTGTAACTAGTGTCGCTATAAGGATAAAGTTAAAAAATATAAGAAATAGCTCACAGGATTGGTGAAAAAGCAGGGCAAATATTTCCAACAACCAGTACAACACACAACACACACAGACACACACAGACACACACAGCCAAGACGACTGATTAAAGCTGAATCCACAAGATTAAAAGAAAAAGGCAGAGCCCAAGATAAATCTTCTAAAATTATATGCAGCAAGTGCAATATGTGGTGTTTCCACCAGCAGCATCCCCACCCGAAACCACCCTGTATACCAGACACTTCCGATGGAAGTAGCCTCCCAGGCTTGCTCTTGGGGACTAGACATTATGATTCATTCCAGGTCCTCCCATGGCAGTTGCTCAGTTTGAAATTGCACTTTCAACCCACAAAAGCAGAATACTGAGTTTTGGCTCAGCCAGGAGAAGTTTAAAAAAAAAAAAAATGCAAGCTGGATGAAGGGAAGGAAAGAAGGTGAGCCTGAAAGTCAGTAATGCAAAGCTGACTAAAAAGAAAACCCCAGGGGCTCCCATCACCAAGGAAAAGAAGGACTAGCAATGCTGCTACAATCCTCACTGAGTTTACTCTCCAGATAGCCATAATCTTCAACAGAGAAGGCTAAAAATAGAGAAAATGGGGAAGTGGGGTGGAAAGAAAATTAGGCTAGAGAAGAGGGATACCAGGGACAGGGAAAAACAGAAAAGTTCCATAAAACCTGAGAATTACAAAATAAAATAAAATATAGGGAAATGGCTTAGATTCAATCAGCTCTAAACTGGGAGAAAGTCCATGTTTCATGTTTATATCTATCAGTGTTCCACATGTTCTCAAAAGTCAAAGCAAGTGTTCCATTAAAAAGAAACATACATTGGTGGGACCCTCACTATAAATGACTTGCTACTTGGTAAGGAGCAAAATTCCACATAAGCCTGGTCTGTCTGGGAGTTGGTCCAAAAGGGGGGAAGGAAAGGGGAGAGCAATCTATTATTAGAATCTCTTTATAAACACAATTTCCATTAGTAATGTGGTTCTGTAATGTGAACATGATATTGAGATAGCCAACGCATTCTACTTCCATAAAAATGATCACAGGATTTGAAAGCCCAGGATAAACTAATTAATGACAAAGAATATTTCCTTCAAGGATAGTCAACTGTAGGTCTTACAGGGAGAAGACTTACTTATCTTTTACTTTCTTTTTTAAGCAGCAAAATCTAAGACCACCCTGATCAAAGATCATCTTGCTGGCTGCCCAAGAAAGAAGTAGAAGATTGCCATCTATACACAAAAGCTAAGAGACAAAACAACGCACAGTTCCTAAGGCTGGGGTTCTTGGTGAGATAAGTTAGTTTACTGAGGCTGAAAATTCTCAACCTTCATAGAAAGTTATAATCAATCAACAAGCTAGCATTTATGGAGTACTTAAAAAAACCCACACACATACTTCTCTCTGTAAGACCTACAGTTAATTACCTGTAAAGGAAATACTCTTGGTCACTTCTTATATTAAAATATGTGTGTGTATGCATATATATATATATGCATATATATGTGTGTGTATGCATATATATATATATATGTATGTATGTAGGAACATAAGCACACACAAGTACTAGTGTGCATACACAGGCGTGTGATATGTATATAATCAAATAATAAAGGTATATTAAATATATAAAGCATATTATATTAAATAATATGTGAATGTTATACATAATATAAAATATTAATAGCAAAATAAATAATATAATATATAATTATGTACATTCTATGTGAAATTTTGCCTCCTTATATATTTATATAAATTCACACACATATACATCAGGCTTCCCCAAAGGCTTAGTGCCATTTTACCCATTAAAGCTTGAATATAGATGTGTAAATAGATGTGAGTGTATGTTCACACACATGATACATTTAAGTCCCTAAGTCAGTTTTCTGACTTCAGTTTCCTATTTGATCATTTCATCTCATTTGGGCAGAAGTTTCTTTATGCACAATGGGAAAAAAAAGAATTTGTTTACCAAATGATGATGTTGGTAGATCCCCAATTTCACTCACACCTGCCTTTCCACACTGTACAACTCAATGTAGACAAAATTGCCAACAAAGCCAACAAAGTTAAGAAAACTGCTTTTAGGGTACCTCCTATTTGCAAGCCAACAAAGAGATTGCCAAGAACAAATTGACATGCTGGAGGCAAATTATTTAAACTCCCATTAAAATAGGCCTGATAGTTGTTCTACAAACTATGTTGGCTTCTGGATGATCCCAGAATTTCTGGACTGAAAAGAAACTAAAGAATCACAGCCTATTAAAACTGGAAAAGACCTTGAGAACATTCGATAGAACATTTAATATATCACCCAGGTCAGGAGAGTGATGGATTTAGAATTAGAGGCCCTGGCTCCAAATCCTAACCCTGCCACTCTGATGTCACCATAGGCAGGTCAATCAACCTCTATGGCCTTTGATTTCCTCAACTGTAAAATAGAACTAGATCATCTCTGAGGGCCCTTCTAACTAAACTTAGCATCCTATGACAGTGAACTCAGTGCACAATTTCATGGGCAGAAAGGAAGGTCCAGTGGTTAAGGAACTAGCTATGGTAATTACACTATTGGTCTAACTCTCAAGTCCAGAGCTTTTGCATTTTATTCACAGTTAATTCAAGTGACTGTAGGAATTTGAAACGATTCTTGATCGACCTTCCACTCAAAATTGGCAAAGAACTGGGGTTCTTAACCTTTTCTATGACATGAACCCTTTTGGCAGGCTGGTAAAACTTGCCAACAATATAAATTATGAGAATAACATTTTTAAAATGTACAAAATTAAGTTGATTGAATTACCAAAAAAAGCAATTATGCTGAAATACAGTTGTGTGAGAGATGTGAGAGATGACCTCTCAATGATCCCATAAGGTGACTTGAGTATTCAATAAAATATCAACATTCAGGGAAAGAGAAAACCAGTTCAGAAAGAGATTTATGTAGGCAAATTAATAATCTTACACATTCTAGGGTTTATCACTTTCATTTTCCTGGCAACATCAAGAATTTCTCAAAGAAAGCAGGATACAGAGCTCAAATCCCTAGGCTATCATGGCCCATGTAGAGTATCTCTGGTTTCCACAAATAAGCTTCCTTAACTTCTCAAGAATTTTCACACTGGCCTATGGGAACCAGAAAATTTAAAATCATCCAGCTGTTGATTAAGTGAGCAGATCAACTGGTCACAAATAACTGAAATTCTGGGAAGGCAACTGACCAGAATTTCCAAAGGAAAGTTTTCTGGTATACATTTTTGGATGCAGTCAATGTGGGAATTTGTTTCACTTTACCATATGTATGTTAAACTTATCTTTCTTTTTCTTCCTTTTTTTTTTTTTTCCAATTGGGATGGATGGGAAAAAGAGGAGCAATAGGGATAGTATTCCACTCCCATTTCAAAATGTGAAAAAAGAACAAAAAGATCCTGATGTAATTACAGAAAAGCATGACATCTTTGAAAGTTATATGTTCAGCTCATTATATGCTTTTTAAAAGATTCAGTTTTATGTTCTGTCATCTGTTCTACAATGTATAGTAAAAATGCTTATTTTCTTTAATGTTTAATGTTTAAGTTCCTAATAAAAAGTTAAAACAGAAATTTCAAAAAAGAAGAAAGCTTTCAGGCTACATTGTTATTAATAGTGGTGGTGCTGGTGATTCTTCATTTTCAAAGTTGACCAATGATTAATGCATTAATTGGATTTGAGTGAGACAGTGCTACAAAAAATAATCAGCCCCGCTCCTTTCCTTCAGTCACTTAAATCCAGTGGCAATCTGGCTACAAAGCAAGTTTCTAGAAAGATTTCCCTATGCATTTCTTGATATCTTTCCACCAACAGTAAGCCATCTTTTAAAAATAAAATGACCTTCCAGATTTTTCAACATGGCTACTTGAAAAATATATTTACTCTCTCAATGAGGCAATCTGATTGAAGTTCCCTGTGAACAAACTGGATTTAATAAGATTAAGGTTGTGAAACAGCAACTATTTTTGGAACCTGAAGATCATTCTTTCAGATTTTAGGGGATAACGTCACTCTCAACCACCATGGCATCCATTAAACTCTAAACAAATATGAACTAAAGAAAAGAAAAAATATCTAAGTTTAATTCAATACCAGTGACTCACCGTATTAAGTATACTTTAAAAAAAAACTACAGGGACAGATCACAAATAGGGAGCAATAAGATTGCCATCAACAGTCACCAAATAAGGTCTCAGAGAACAGTATCCACAGTCCCTAAACCAGTAAGATACCTTAAAAAGCACTCAGAAAATTACACCTTCCACAGTACATACCTAAACATTCCCAGCTTCCTCATCTAAAGTTCAAATTGATCAGCAGTTCAAACAAGCATACCACCTATGCATATGACATGTTGTATTATCATCATGTACTCTGCTTTTTGTTACAAGTCTATTTGCTTAGAAACCTGATTCTTCTCTCAAGAATTTGTTTCCTCTAGTTGGCTATGAGATAAGAGCACAAAGAAAGCCTCTGTGTGCAATGAAATGGGTTATTGATTATATATACATATATATAAAATGCTCAAAACAAATACACATATATTAAAATACATCATATGAATGTGTACAGTTTATAATTATATATTGTACTATATTTATGTACATGTTACAATATATATTATATTTATTTATTATTTATGCGAATTATATGTGTATATATATATTTGTCTCACAGATCAAATATATGTAGTCAATACTCCTACCTAATATGTAATTAACAAAATATATGCAATTTGTTTTGACAATCAAAAATTCTCATTCTGAGGAACATACACATTTTCCTGTAGAACTGAGAGGAGTGAAAGTACAAGGAGAGAAAAAAGTTTCTAAAAAGAGAATGGGCAGGTGTATGATCCCAAGATTATGTTGGGAGTATATTTTCTCATTTTCTAATAGTCTTCTCCCAGTATTAGCTGTTGCTTCAATTTCATACCAGACAAGGCGGCAGGAATATCCCAGGCAAGCTCTGGGCTTCTAATCCACAATATTCCTTTTATCTTTCCCCCCACTCTTTGAGGGCCCCGCTAATCTTTAGCATCCTTATCACCTGCTCACTTAGCTTCCTAAATGGTTTTACTGCTCCAATTCTCACCCTACCCACTCCACTCACTTTTCTAATTCATCCTTCCAGACATAGCAGATCTAAAAAATAACCTTAAGCACAGGTATGATCATATTACTATTTATTCTCTTGCTCCAAAAGACCTTTACTAACGCTAACACACTCCAGGACAAAGTACAAACTCATCGTGTTTTAGGTAAAACACGGAGAAAATGAAATACATCCAGAGAAGGCAACTAGGTTGGCCAAAGGACTAGAAACCAGCTCATACAAGCAACAATTGACAAATAAGTTGGACGAAACTCTAAAATCCTCCTCCCTCAAAGGGCCCTTCAACTTGTAAAACCTAACACAAGTGAACACAGGACCAGGTCTGGAGTCAAGGAAGACCTGAGGTCAGACCCAGACTCCAATGTCTTAGCTGTGTAAGTCTGGACAAGTCATTGCATTTGCTTGCCTCAGTTTCTCCATCTGTAAAATGGGGATAAAAGCATTTACTATCAAATTGTGCATACCCTTTGATCCAGCAATACCAGTACTAGGTCTATATCCTAAAAAGATTATAAAAAGGAAAAGGTCCCTCATTTTAGTGTATACAGTGTGAAGGAATGCATGAGGTAGAAGAAGATTGGGCAAATGGGAAAAAGGCAGGTGTGTGTATCAAGGAGAATAATATGAGAAAACACTAAAAAGGTAAGTTATCGAGAATTAAGTATTTGTAGCAGTTATTTTTATAGAGGAACCTGAGGGGATGCCATCAATTGGATAATGGCTGAACAAGTTGTGGTAAATGAATATAATGGAATATTACTGTGCTGTAAGAAATGACAAGGAAGATTTGAGAAAAACCTGGAAAGACTTAAATAAACTGATGCAAAGTGAAATGAGCACAACCAGGAAAACACTGTCTGTACTTACAATGTTCAATGATCAACTATGATGGGAGTTTGACAGCATATTGAAATATACTATTTTCACTTTCTTTTTTTGTGGGTGTAATTGTAATTTTGTAAACTGTAATTGTTTTGCAAACTCTTCGTTCACAACATAACTGATTTGGAAATGGTTTATTTAATCACACATATATTAACCTATATCAAAATTGCTTATCTTCTTTGAAAGGGGAGAAGACTAGAACTGAAAATTTTATTTTAAAAATGTTAAAAACTTTCTTTATATATAATTAGAAAAAATAAAATACTATTAATTTTTTTGTGGCATTTACCTCCCAAAATTGTTTTGAGGATCAAATGTGATAATTGTAAAGTGCTTGGCACTATATATAGTGCCTGGCAGACAGTAAGTGACATATAAATGTTAGCTATTATTATTATTATTATTATCAAGGGATGTTTAGCTAGGAGTTAAAAGAAGATTAGGGGGAACATGACCTCTATATTCAAGTATTTGAAAAGTAATCATGCAATACTGGATTTAACATTTATTTCTACCATGTTTAACATATATTGGATTATTTGCCATCTAGGGGAAGGGGTTGGGGAAGGGGGAAGAAATTGGAACACAAGGTTTTGCAAAGATTAATGTTGAAAAATTATCCATGCTTATGTTTTGAAAATAAAAAGCTTTAAACAAACAAAAAAAAGAAAACCAATCATGTAGAAAGATTTAAGATTTGTTCTATTTGACATCTGTTTGATAGAGCTAGGTTCATTTGGTGGACAAATGTAGCTGATTAGAAGAATGATGATGTTCTCAGAGGAAATAGGAAAGTTTGGGACAGGGCTGGGTTTAAGAAGAAAGCTAGGATCTATATAATAAATGAGGAGACTGGACTAGAAAGCCTCTGAAGTCTTTTCCTGCCTTGGATCTGTGAGCTTATGAAGGTGCAAAGAGACAAATTTCAGGTCAATCTAAAACCTTTGAATCATTAGAGAGGTCCCAAACAAATACAGCCTTTCTCAAGAAGCAGAAGATATACCACCAGAAGTCCAGAGGCTGGATGACTACTGGCTGGAATTGGGAGAACCCCACTCTAAAAAAGGTAGAATTATGTGATCCCTTAAGTTCCTTCCAATTCTTTCCAACTCTAGGGTTCCAAAATTCTGACGGTTCCAAGCTCTTGACAACTTACCTCTCTTGTTTTACCTTCATGTACTTGGTACACACCTGACTTTCTTCCACCTTGTCCAAACCTCTCCCATTTCATGTATTTATATAAATACATACTAAAATGGGCAGCTGGGTGGTACAGTGGATAGAGTATCAGGCCTGGAGTTTCCTTATCTGTAATAATACCCGTTCACTCATTTTTTCTAATCATACATGTTTTATGAGATTCTTGACATCTTCCTCACAGCTCCTTATTCATTATATGTTGCTACCATCTCACATTCATCAAACACCATTCCCATTGCTTGTTGTAAAACGTTTGTTTTTAATTCTTTGGAGCCAGCAGTATCATAACTTTCCACACATCAACCATCCCATTCAAGTTAATATCTTCTCTGTCTTAAAAAGCCATCTAGGATACTGAAAGTTTAAGTGACATATGCAAAGTCACACAGCTTTAATTTTGTTTGCCTCCATTTCCTCATCTGTAAATGAGCTGGAGAAGGGGCTGTCAGAGGGAAAGTCTAGGAAAACACATCCTCTTGACTTCAGGGCCAGCTCTCTTAGCAATTATACCTCACAATGGACATTTATTTCCACATTTGCAAAACCCATTTTCTCACAAAATCTGATTTAAGTTTAAGTGATGAGGCAAAAGATGCTTTAGTTGAAGCATACCTGAAGCAAAAGAAACTGGAAATATTGGTGTTCCAATCATTCCATATCACTGCCCTTAGTATCTGATTCAGCCGTTGGGAGAGAAGACAACAAAATGCTTCTGGAATTTTAGGAAGCCAAGAAACTATTTCCTCTGTCTTCACATGCCTCTCTGAAGACCAAAGGATTCAAATACTGCCAAGAATTTTTCCAAGGTAAAAGTTAAGTCCTGATTTTTAATCAGTACCAGCAGGAGAAGGGCTCAAAAAATTAGATTAAAGGCAGTATGAGCTGTATTTATGGAATGTAAGCTTAAAGTTACTCATGATTTAAAAAAACAAAATAACAAAACCAAACCAGATTAAGACTGTCGATTTCCCTGGGTGGTTATCTCATATCAATAAGCAACAACATTCCTTAGCCTTGTATACATTCTCTGAGCAAGTGCAGAACAAGGCTTTTCCTTTTCTTTCTTTCTTTTTTTTTTTTTTTTAAAGGTGCATATTACAAATAACTCTCAAAAGTAACTTCAAGTGAAGCCAAAGCATATGGAAACAAACAGTGGTTTAATTTTTGGTTTCACTACCACCACCATTTTTTTTTTCCTCTTTAAAGAAAAAGAAAAGATCTGTTATCCTGTAAATTACAGTAAGTTAGTCAATCTTAACATTTTAATTTCCCAAAACTTCCTTTCCATGAAACCAGAAAATAAAAAAACCTAGATTTCTTTTCATTGTACAATGTCCATAAAGCCTCTGGTATTGAAGGAAGTACCAACTTTACTGTAGTTAAATCGGTTTCTTTCTTTTCTTTCTTTCTTTTTTTCTTTTAAAGTATGTAAGAGTCAAGGTCACATGGAGTTTAAATTAAAAAAGCATGAAGTCAGACGAGCAGATAATTCAACTAAAATAATCCAACTTCAAGCCTTCTTTACCTTGCTGAATTTACATAGTGAGCAAGCAAATGACCATGATTCATTTTTAGTTGTATAGTAAATAATCTAATGGGGAAAGTTTTATTTCTCCTTAAATTATTTTACAGATGCCATAGCCTTACCTACTAACTCTTTGATTCCCTATATCTAATCCCCCTTCTTCCATCCTTCTCCCCCAAAAAAGGTTTAACCAAAAAATGTTTCTGGGAATAATCAATCCCCTTTGAAGAGCATTAACAGCTGCCTGAAAATTTTCTTCTTTCAAACTCCATCTTTGCAAGCTCTCATTCATTAACCCCAACCACTTATACCAACTACACATCTTGGAACAGTCCCAAAAAGACAAAGGCTTTAAAAGAAGGATCCTCCTTCATCTATGCATTGAGTATCCAAATATGGGAGGCAGAAATAATGTACATGCTTGTTTTTTCGGTCCACGTCTATGATTTCACTGGCATGAAGAACTCTTTAAACACTCCAGTCCCCTGAGGACATTGAAAGGCTATGACTTGACTGGAATTACTAGTAAATAACTAGTAAGTGTCCCATGACTTCACTGCTAGTCTTCCTGACTCTCCAAGATCTATTGTATTCCAACTCCGTGTTGTATATTTGTCCACAAGATAGGCAGCTATTCTCAAGACCATCATATTCTGGAGAAGTAGGGGATCCCCAATGATCCCAGAGAACAAGGATTCTTAACCTAGAATTCACAGAAATCTCCTGAGGCTATGGATAGATTTCAGAAGGTCCATGAATTTGGATGAGGGAAAATATGCTACCTTTATTTTCACAAACCTTTGGTTTCCTCTGTAATTATATATATATATATATATATAAAATCATATAATAATAATCATATATATATATATATATATATATAGAGAGAGAGAGAGAGAGAGAGAGAGAGAGAGAGAGAGAGAGAGAGAGAGAGAGATTGATTTTAAAAACATGATTCTGAAAAGAGATCTGTAGATTTCAGAAGATTGCTAACAGGGTACAAGAAACAAAGTAAATTTAAGAAATCCTGGTCAGGAACAATTTATACAAAGCCCTCTGCAAAAGCCCCAATAAGAAGTCATCTATCTACTGCTTAGACCTCCAGGAAAAGAGAAGGTATTACCTTTGGAAACAACATATGTTCTACTTTAGGACAGACAGGAGTTATAGAATCACAGACTTTTAAGAGATCTCATTGGGTTATCTGGTTTAAACCCCAGTGTCTTAAACTGTGGTTCTCAATCCCATTTGAGAGTCACATAACTGAATGTGGGGGGGATCAGAAAATTATGATGTTACTAGTAAATGCTTGATTTAGGGCAAAAAGAGGTTGCAAGTGTAAAAAGTTTAAGAAACCTTAGTTGAACCAACACTGAGCATCATAAGATACCTGATATGTAGTCAAATAGCCTGTCTGAAGACCTCTAAGGAAGGAGTATCCCACACTTTTTAAGATAATCCATTCAATTCTTGGACACCTGTAATTATTAGTAAGTTTTTTCCTAACATCAAAGTTGAATATGGCTCTACCCAATTTTCTAGCCACTGCTCCTGATTTTATTCTTTGAGGCCCAACAGAACAATCTCTCTCTCCCTCTCTCTCAATCACTCACTCACATGACAGCCCTTCAAATGCTTGAGTACAGCTATCATATCACCCCCAGCTATTCTTTTCATGACACATTATAGACTATAAGCTTGTTAAGATAAACGTGCCTCTGTTTTTTTTTCCCTCTCCCAAACCAGTCATTTTTCCATGTTCAAATAACAACTGTCAATAAACCTCAACTGACATCATCCACAGAAAATTAATCATAACTAAAATCTGGTCGCTACACTAAGGTAATTCCCAATTCCACCCACACCACAAGGGGATTTTCCAATACAGTCAAATTCTAATTTTTTGTTAAAGGCTATGTCCAAAAGGGAATTCCCAAAAAGGGAATTTCAAAGATATTTGTTTACATTTTTTAGTTCTACTTTACTCACAACAATCTGAAAAGCTTCAAAAGAAACATGAAGGGAAAAGTCAGGTTTTAAAGTAGTAGAAGTAAAATCTCAAGGACTCTTTGGGAAAGTTAGCCAGATTTCACCTATATCCCTAAATGAGTATGATAATACCACTGCCACTGTCAGAGATGCAGAAAGATAAACTCAGAAGGTGTGAAAATGAGAGCCTGGTACCCACCCCCTCATAGATGCTGACATTGTCTGGAAAAATGTACTTCTAACCAGACAAGGCTCCCATGTAACAGTGTTATAACAGGCTGTAGGGCTGCCATCTTTGAACTCAATCCAGTTCCTGTGTCCATCTTTCTAGCTTAAATTTCTTTTTGGCTCTAATCAGGGGATAAACTTTCCAAGGAACAAAAAAGCAAGGTTAGCACAGAGAAAGAGACAATTCTTTACTCTTAAACAAACCCAATATTGAAATCTTCAACATGGAATAGGAAAAAAAGTGTTAAGAGTCAGGGGACATGCATTTGAATGTTACCTTTGACAATTTACTAACTGTTGAACAGAAGCAAATCGTGTCATGTTCCAAGTCTCAAGTTCATCAATCTGAAAAATGGGGATAACAACCCCCATGAGGTGGTGAGGAAAGCACTTTACCAGAATGAAAGTATTATATATGAATTATTAGTGTAATTTACATAATTAATAATATATCTATTAAGGTACTTTATTCATCAAAATCCAACTTTACTCCTCCCTAATGAAGTTACAAATCCCTCAAGTAAAGCTGCATCACTTATCTTCATTAGGCTTTCTAATTCCCATTTTAAAGATAAGAAAATACCTAGTAATTTATCTTATGGACCAACATCAGTAAAAAGAGAAATCTAAATTAAAACAACTGTAAGGTCTTGATTGAGGATGACTAAGTACAAACATGATAAATGCTGGATGGGCTGCCAGATGAAAAGCATACTAATACACTGTGAGTAGAATTGTGAATTGGTCCAAATCATTCTGGAAAACATTTGAAATTATACTAGAAAATAGAAAAGACATTTAACCATACATATCCATAAATCTTTTGATTTATTAGGCCTACATCAAAGAGGTCAAGGACAGATGAAAAAATCCTGGATACTTGTATGTGTATGCATGTATATATATGTGCACACATATATACACAGACATATACATATGTATATAACATGTATATGTAGATGCATGTACCCTGTGGATCATAATGGCCAATACAGTCCATGGAATTTTCTTGGAAAGATGCTAGAACTATTGACTATTTCCTTCTCCAATGAATTAACAACACTTTGAAATTGAAAAAACTGGAAATAAGAAGGTGTTCCTCCACAGGAGTATTTCTATAATTATATATAAATGTCATGTTATATTGCTGTATTATTGGGAAAACAAAGAATAAGAATCCAGTGGGGAAGGAACAGAAATAGTTAATCATGGAAACAGCTAAGTCCAAAAAGGGAATCTATTTGGAGGAAGAAAAAAAACTATAGAGACTGAATATGGATCAAAGCACAGTATTTGTTTTTTTTATGGTTGATTGTTTACTTTTCTTTCTTGTGGATTTTTCCCTTTTGATTTGACTTTTCTTGCACAATATAACAAATATGGAAATGAGTTTAAAAGAATTGCACATATTTAATCTATGAATAATCTAGTCATATTAATAATATATTAATATAATAAATAAATATATATTTAATCTATATCAGATTGCTTTGCTCTCTTGGAGAGGGGAGAAGTAAGGAAGGGAAGGAGAATATTTGCAACACAAAGTCTTACAAAAATGAATGCTGAATAAGATTATGTGATGATTCACTGTGATGGACTTGGCTCTTTTCAACAATGAGGTGATCCAAGACGATTCCAATAGACTTGTGATGGAGAGAGCCATTTGCATTCAGAGAAAGAGAACTATGGAGACTGAATGTGGATCAAAGCATAGTGTTTTCACCTTTTTGTTGTTGTTGTTATTTGTTTGCTTGCTCTTTTTTTCTTTTTCATGTTTTTCCCCCTTTTGATCAGATTTTTCTTATACAGCATGATGAATATGGAAATCTGTTTAGAAGAACTGCACATGTTTAACCTTTATTGGGTTGCTTGCTATTCTGGGAGAGGGAAGAGGGAAGAAAGGATGAAAAAAATTTGGAACACAAGGTTTTGCAAAGATAAATGTTGAAAACTATCTTTACATGAATGTGGGAAAAAATACTATTAAATACTTCTTGAAAAAAAGATTTTCCATTTCATGTACAATCATCTTTTTTATTATACTATGTAATGAAAATGCTTATTTTGTTCCCAAAATGTGTGTATTAATTTAAAAAATAAAGGACAACCACCAAAAAAAGATGTCTATAGTATATGCAGTTTAAAATATCCAACAAGCAGTTGGAGGCTTGATGGATAGCTTACTGGACCTGTAATCAGGAAGACCCTGGGAAAGTCATTTAACTTCTGACTGCACTAATCCACTGGAGAAGGAAATAGTCAATAGTTCTTGCATCTTTCCAAGAAAATTCCATGGACTGTATTGGCCAGTTATGGTCCACAGGGTCATGAAGACTAAGACACAACTGAACAGATACTAAAGACAAGGGCTGGATATTTTGATCTGGGAGTCTTCTGAAAAAGGATGATCATATAATGATGTCACTATGTGGGAAAAATAGAAACAGCCCTGGATATAATCCTGGAGAACATCTACAGTAAGGTACATTAGATGAATGGACTAGCAAAGAAGATTGAGAAATAATAGCAAGTTAACTAAAAGAATAAAGAAAACCAGTGTTTCAAAAACCCACGAAAGAGAGAGCATTCAGGAGATGTTCTTCTAATGAGGCAGAAAGGTCAAGGAGGATGGGTTTTTGAAAAAAAAAAACAAACAAACAATCAGATTTCATAATTAAAGAGATCCCGGGGTAAATTGTAGAGGGCACTTTCAGCTGAGAAATGAGGTCAAAAACCAGATGGCCAAGGGCTGAGGAGAGGAAGAAGAGACAAAGAAAGGGGATGATTACTTTTAAGGATGGAAAGACTCGGGTTTCTTGCCAACTAAAAGGGAAGGAAGCAGTAGATAGGGAGAGATTAAAGATAAAAGACTGATGATTAGAGAAAGGTGAAAATGACTGAGGAGACAATGTGTTAGAGAAGACAGGAGGCAATGAAGGAATTTTTTCTTTCTAATTTTTATTCTGAATTAAACCAAATCTGAAGGATATCTGCATGCAAAAAATAGAATAGCAAAAGAGGATTTCATATAAAATCTCAAGTCCTTGTATATGTACATACCACTTGTTTTTCTTTTAAGTATATAAGAACAACTAATAATTTTCAAAACTACCCTTCCTGTCTGACCTTACTTCTAGTTCTTTTCTCTCTATTCTTTTTAAGTATATAAGAACAACTAATAGCTTTCAAAAGCTGGCCTTCCTTCTGGTTCTTTTCTCTCCATTCTTTTTAAGCATATAATTAGAACAACTAATCTTCCTTTTTGTTCATTTTCTCTGTTAAAAAGAAAAAGAAAGATGCTTGAGTGACCTTTTCTTTCTTTTTTTGGAAAGGCATCCTATCACTATCTTCCTTTGCTGCCTATTTCTACTCTCAGTGCAAGGGGGAAAACATAAGACAGAGTTTCAAGGGTAGGTGCAGAGAAGGATTTGTAATAAGGGGAAAAGGAGATGCTGGAGGCAGCTCAAACCTAAATCTGTTCTAACATGAAGGTCCTCTGTTCAGAGGATAGAGGGAAGATTGGTTCCAACCCACCCCGGGATGTGCTTAATGAGCATCAGCTTAGAAATCAGGCCTGAGAAAGTACTGCAAGGTATAGGGATTGGTGGTCTGGGTGAGTACCAAAAAAAAAAAATTTTAGGAGAATTAAGGCTAGGAAAGTGATGGAAAGAAAAGAAATTATGATCAGATTGGATCTCAGAATTTTTAATCACAAAAATAAGGACTGGAAAGGTATATTTTCCATTCAGATGAAAAACCTCATTTTGCATGAAGGTGATTTTGAATCTCAAAATTAATGATAATAAAAACCACTAGACAGAGATGTAACAGTTTGTATGCATAATCTCATTGAGTCCTTGTTCAAATTCCGCTTGTTAGTGAAGTAGTGATGCATGAAGGCTAGAGAGCTAAACTCAAAGACAAAACAAAAAACAAAACAAAACAAAAAAAAAAACCTGTATTCAAGTTCCATATCAAACGATGGTTGAGTAGTTCTGGCCAAGTCTCTTGAGAATCCAGGCAAGACATTTAAGATATTAACGTTTCAGAGAAGCTATAAGTATACATAAGAAATGGAAATCTCCCATTCAGAGTTTTTTGCAAAAATGAAGTCATCTACCTCCCCACCCCAAAAAAATCCTATGTACCACTTAACTTGTCTGACTTTAGTTTTCCTTATGTGTAAAATGGAAGAGGTGAACTTTTAACACTGGAGCCCCCAGGTATACGCAGCCAATCTTTAAACTGGAGCTCTCAGTTTTTTTCAACTGATTATCTTGGGGTTGCTCCTGCCAACATTAGCCCCTGCCACTGTGGCACATTCATAATTTACAGATCTTGAGAGGGTGGTTGATGGAATATATAATCATAAAAGTAGCATATAAGCAGAGAGGAATACTGTCAAACCTTATTTACTTTGCTTATCTGTTTTTCTTTGCTACAGAAGGAAGAGAAGAAATACTGAGAAGTGACAATGTCACTTTTTTAAAAAATCCCAATAAAGCATTTGAAAAACAGAAGGACTTATTCTCAGGGTAGCAGATCAAATTAGTACTTTCTTCCCTGTCAAAACCCCAAGTAGATTTTTTAAAGAGATTTCACCATTTGCTTTGTGAGATTCATCTTTTAAACTTGGAAAAGTCTAGCTATGGCCATGTTTTCAGTTACCTTTAATTCACTTGTCCGTGTGTACAATTCATTTTTTAAAAAATTGTTTTGGAAAGGGATGGGCATTAAAACCTAGAATTCCTACTTGGCAACAGTTCACAGGCCAATGTTCCTCTCTCCCATTTCCACATGAATGACTCCCGTCATTCTCTCTTTGATTACTTTCATTAACTTCTGAGGCTGCTTCAGACAAATTATTTCTAAACCAGGAGTTGCCAACAACCAGGAACCAATTATCCTTACAGCTGAACAGGGAGAAATCATCTCCAAATTGATGTGAAATTAAGAGATTTAAATTCAAGATTCATTTCCACATGAAACTATATTTATATGGCTCTTTGAAAATAAGAGAAGTGGACACTTAAATAGAAGTATAAGACCAAAATAACTGTAGTTACCTATGGACCAATAAATTATTTAGTTTTGTATGTGTGTGTATTCATTTATTTAGTTAGTTTGGCTCAGAAGGCTTTATCTGCATGTTATTCCTCATAACGGGATGAGGACTCATTCACTAGAATGCTTTAATCATATTTTATCAGTAGTGTTGGTTAAGGGTTCACTAAGAAAATATGAAAAGGAACTTTTATGTCACCTCCTAGGAGAGACTGAGCAAAATACTAGTCATGGAATGTATTGTGTGTAATTCCTGACCGCCCTTGTTAAGGCCCTTCTGTGGCCAGTTCCCTATGCAAGGATAGCTGTGAATGACTTAGCTATTCTCAGCAATATGATTCAAGACAATCCCAAAAGTCTAATGATGAAGCATACTATCTGCTTTCAAAGAAAGAACTGCTATTGAATGAATACAGACTGAAGCATGCTTTTTTCAGTTTTTTTCTATCATTCTTTTTCTTAAATTCAAGTATTTTTGTACAAAATGACAAGCATGGAAATGTTTTATATAATGTTACAGGTATAACTTACATCAGATTGCTGACCATCTCAGAAAGGGAGGGTAGGGATAGAATTTGGAACTCAAAACTTTAAATAAAAATGTTTTTAAATTAAGGGAAAAATTTCATGTTGGCCCACAATATATCAAAAAGTAGAACTCTCTCTGTGTGTGAGAGAGAGACAGAGAGAATTGGTTGCCTGTACCCCCAATTCTCAAAGCCTATGACAGACACATCCTTCATGTCTGAAATCAAAGATAAGAGAGGTCAAAAGTCTCCCTAAATTGTAAAGTACCATACCCACTTAAGGCATTATTATTATTTCTCTGTCTTCTTCCATTCTCCAGACCTGCCCTCTTTTCCAAAAGACAGAAGTCTAGAACATAGAGAATCACAAATACTATTATTTTCTCTTTGGAATAATACCGAGTGGTCCTGAATTCATGCAATGAAAGTAGTTTATTTAAACACAAAACAATCCCTAAAAGGGGGATGGGGAAATGAGAAGGAAAAGTGACCCCCTGGTGTGCAGACCAGCTAGGCAAAAGCCAAACACCCCGTATCCTACCCTCCTATTCCACACAACCCAAGAGGGAAAATTAACTGGAATTTCATGATAAATGATAAGCGTGTATTTGTTCTCTCCACGGTGAAGGCCCTTTAGGATGATTCCAGGGGAACAATGTAAATGTGAAACTGAAAAAGGAGACATGATGAAACTAAAAATATGAGAGAGTCTTTTGCCAGAAAGGGCACAGTCCACAAGTAATACAAAAAGGAGAGGAGATGATGAAACTAAAAATATGAGAGATTCTTTTGCCAGAAAGGGCACAGTCCATAAGTAATACAAAAAGGAGAGGAGATGATGAAACTAAAAATATGAGAGATTCTTTTGCCAGAAAGGGCACAGTCCATAAGTAATACAAACAGCTCAAAATCCACAAACAATCTGGACACTAAGATCATGCTCATACTGGTCCTCCTATTCTCAACCTAATGATTTCCTTGTTGCATACCCACACCTAGTCTATAGGAATAATCACGGTACTTGAACTTTAAGCCTTTAAGGCCCACAAAATGCTTTATTGAAACATATTAACTTATTTGCCCCTCCCAAAAACCCAAGGATATATAAACTGTAGGTATCATCATTCCCATTTTATAGGAAACCTATATATAAATATGACACAAATTAGGATAAGGGGATAGAAAATGAAATCAAAGTTTTAAGGGGAGATCGGCTTTGTTTGGAAGATCAGGGATGGCTACATGGAGGAGGTGGGCATTTAATGTGGTCCTTGGAAAAACTCAGTGAGATTTTTGCCCAGTAAAAGTGTGACTTAGTAGGAAGAGAATTTGGCTGTCTTGGAGGAGAGATAATTAAATAGTATAGTAAATAGAATCTGATTTGCATTATTTTACACACAGATTTCATCTCTTAGAGATTTTAAGTTTTTTCTAAAAGAGATTTCTGTCTCATTCAATTCTGTTCATCTTCCTCAGTGCACACAGTACAAAGTGTTATAAGTAAAAGATAATTTGTTGAAGTGAATTTTTAGGAGATTTTAATATATATATTCAAACAAAAGCAGCAATGGCACAACTTGCACAAATAGACCTTAATAAGAGCAGCAGCCTTTAGTTGAACACAGTAATCTATTAAGCATGAATGCATATAAGTACCCACTCATATGAATGCATATAAATCCACTTATTTGCTACAAACAAACAGATTTTTGTTACCATTTAAGCATAATTTTTAGGTGCCTGGGTGACCAAACATAATAATAACAACAACAATAATGATAAGTAGCTAACATTTATTTAGTGCTTAAAGTTTGCAAAGCATTTCAGAAATATCTCACATTCAGAGAAAGCTTTGAAATCTTTGCATCCCTCTGCTTTTCTCAAGTTAAGTATAAGAACACTGTACATAGTAATAACAAGATTGGTGACCAAACATAAAAAACAACAATACCAATAAAGATAAGTAGTGCTTAAAGTTTGCAAAGCCCTTTCGAAATATCTCACATTTAGAGAAAACTTTGAAATCTTTCAATCCCTTTGCTTTTTTCAAAAATTAAATATAATGAGAACATTGTACACAGTACCAGCAAGATTGTGTGATGATCAACCATGATAGACTTAGCTCTTCTCACCATGTGGTGATCCAAGACAATTCCAATAAACTTGGGATAAAAAATACCATCCATATCCAAAGAGGAAACTATGGAGACTGAATATGGATTGAAGCGCAGTATTTTCACCTTTTTTTGTTTGCCTTTTCTTTCTTGTTTTTTTCCCCTTTTAATCTGATTTCTCTTGCACAATATGACAAATATGGAAATATATTTAGGAGGATTACACATGTTTAACTTATATTGGAATGCTTGCTGTCTTAGGGAGGGGGGAGGTAAAGAAGTGAGGGAGAAAAATTTGGAACACAAAATCTTACTGAATGTTGAAAATTATCTTTACATATATTTGGAAAAATAAAATCCTATTGAGGAAAAAACCCTACTTATCAAATGAGGGAGATATACATATATATCTATGTATATATACATCTATGTATATATTGGGGTATGTATGTGTGTATTCTCCCTTCCATGGACTTCTCTTTATTTTTGTTCCATGAAGAAATTCGGAGGAACAGGGAAAGCTACTTCTTCATTTCTATAAGGTTTTTGCAGCAATCCCAGAAATCCCAAACAGCTAAATGGCAGGGCACTGGGCCCGCCATTAAGAAATCCTGAGTACAAATACAGCCTTAGATACTCACTAGCTGTGTAACCCTAGCTAAGTCACATAACTATTTTTGCCTTGATTTCCCCAAATGTAAAATGAGCTGAAGAAGGAAATGGCAAACTGCTCTGGTATCTCTGCTAAGAAACCCCCCCCCCCAAAAGGGGTCACAAGAGACATGATGGAAACAACTGAATTATAATAAATATCAGATATTATTATCATATTATTTCTTCTTCTTTTTGGCTACATTTTATATTCTACACTGTCTC
The DNA here is from genome assembly GCF_902635505.1 of Sarcophilus harrisii. NCBI lineage: Eukaryota > Metazoa > Chordata > Mammalia > Dasyuromorphia > Dasyuridae > Sarcophilus > Sarcophilus harrisii. The sequence goes on from NC_045430.1 coordinate 74,748,563, forward strand.
CTTTCCTCTCCATCCCACAACAAAGATGCATTTTATTTATTTCTGAAGTTGTATTGCTACTGAACAAGAGAGTTTTGACAGCTTTGGTTTAGGATTAAATCAGAGTAGCTAAATTCTAATACATGAGTTTGTATAAGCTCCTTGAGGACTTTTAGGTATTTATATTCTACACTGTCTCCTTTCCTCTCCATTCCACAACAAAGATGCATTTTATTTATTTCTGAAGTCATATTGCTACCAAACAAGAGAGTTTTGACAGCTTTGGCTTGGGATTAAATCAGAGTAGCTAAAATTCTAATACTTGAGGAGTTTGTATAAGCTCCTTGAGGACTTTTAGGTACCCAGTGTAGGACATGCTGCACAGTTTGGGTGTCCATAAATGTTTGCTGAATTCAACTGCTGTATCCAGAGTTTATGAGCCGGTTAATGGAATAGGAAGCTGGCTTTCACCTCTGGCCCCATCCCATCCTTTACCCGGGACAGAGACAGTACCAAAATATAAGGCTTCAGATCTTTCCTGACCTGTGACCTTTCCCCCAACATAACACCTAAACTGTAACTTTAAAAAAGAAACATCTGCATGAAAAAAGATAAATGACTAAGAATGCAATATATCCAAGACTCAGCCAATTAATAGCATAATTACTTCACCTTTCCCCCAAAAAACAAACAAAAAATGCTGGAAAGGAGGAGGTTCTAAATTATAGCATTTATATAAGCACTTTTAAAAGGTCTGCAAAGTGCTTTATAAGAAGTATCTCATTTAATAATCTTAGGAAAGGATGAGTATTACTCTCCCATTTTACAGATACCGAAGAAGGAAGTTAAGTGACCAACTCAGGGTTCACAGTAATAAGAGCCATGGGTAGAATTTGAATGTGAGTCTTCCAGAATCCAGGTCCAGTTCTATCCACTGGTCAGCTGGCTACCTGCCCAGCTATGAAGAAAACGTTTTTTAAAATAGCATGTTGAATGATTGATGCAAAAAATACAAAGTCAGATAAGACTATTATTATAACCAAATAAGGGAATAATACACACTGATAATTAAATAGTAAAATATTAAGGGCTGTGTGAGTGTAAAGCTAAAGTACATCTAATTTTAGTTAAAGTGGGGTACCAAGCCTGGGACAGAAGAGTAAGGCTTGGGAGCTAGCTTGCATGGGCGCCAGAAGTCAGGGAGAGGGAGGAGGAAATTTTGGGGAACAGGTCTCTGATTGGTTGGAGCTGAGGAGAGTAGGACAGTACCCGTCTCCCCATGCTCCCCTTCCTAGGGATCATGCCAGGGCCTCCTTGGAGACTACAGTTTTATAGGAAGCAATGAAATCTTAACTCCTGGCATTTTCCCAAACTGCTTTTGCCAATAATTTTCTACGGAAATTTAAACCATCTTCCACCTCCCCAAAAGTGTCTTACATCTGGATTCCAGCCAGTAGAAAACACAAGTCAGGGTCAGACTACTTGGGAATAGGACCACATTTGAAAAAGGCATTACACTGTTGGGGTACCCTTTTACTCGGGGTAAAGCTCAGCCCAAGCAACAGCTTCCAAACAAAGGCCTCCTCTGGGATTCCCAAATTGCTAGTTTCCTCCTTTTTCCTCCCCAACACCAACACTAATTTTTTTTATCTAATTAAATATTGTCTCCCCTTAACAGAATAAAAATAGAATTTAACCTCTCTGAGGTTTTTTTTTGTTTTTGTATCCCCAGTTTTTGAATCCAGTGTTTGGCATATAATTTTTGTTGTTGTCCAGTCATGTCCCCATTTGAGGTTTTCTTGGCAAAGATCCCAGAATGGTTGGCCAATTCCTTCTCCTGCTCATTTTACGGAGAAGGAAACTGAGGCAGTTAAGTGACTTGTCCAGGGTCACACAGCTAGCATCTGAGACTGGATTTGAACTCAGTTCTTCTGACTCTACATCTGGCACTCTATCTACTGAACCAACAAGCTGACCCTTACCTATAACAGGCACTTGCATATAAAAAAGCCTCTTGAGATTTGGATGAGGGAAGGAAAGAAATTAATATTTCCTCAAAATGGGATGTTAAACATAAATAATGATCCTTTAAAAGCCTGTTGAATTGAATTTAAAAGGCAAACTCATTTTTCACAGCCATTAATTAATTAGGATGCATAAATACTATTTCCTACCAACCCTCATTATGTACCAACTCCTCTGTTTTTATATCCCTTTACTAAGTCCTTACTATGTATGCATATGTCAAGGCTAAGTGTTAAGGATGAGAAGAGAAAGAAAAGAAAGAAAGAAAAGAAAAGAAAAGAAAAGAAAAGAAAAGAAAAGAAAAGAAAAGAAAAGAAAAGAAAAGAAAAGAAAAGAAAAGAAAAGAAAAGAAAAGAAAAGGAAAGAAAGAAAGAAAGAAAGAAAGAAAGAAAGAGAGAGAGAGAGAAAGAAAGAAGAGAGAGAGAGAGAGAGAGAGAGAGAGAGAAAGAAAGAAAGAAAGAGAGAGAGAGAAAGAAAGAGAGAGAGAGAGAGAGAGAGAAAGAAAGAAAGAAAGAAAGAGAGAGAGAGAGAGAGAGAGAAAGAGAGAAAGAAAGAGAGAGAGAAAGAAAGAAAAGAAAGAAAGAGAGAAAGTAAGAAAGAAAGAAAGAGAAAGAAAGAGAGAAAGAAAGAGAGAAAGAGAGAAAGAGAGAAAGAAAGAGAGAAAAGAGAGAGAAAGAGAAAGAAAGAGAGAAAGAGAGAGAGAAAGAGAGAAAGAGAGAGAGAAAGAGAGAAAGAAATAAAGAGAGAAAGAAAGAAGGAAAGAAAGAAGGAAAGAAAGGAAAGAAAGAAAAAAAGACAGAAAGAAAGAAAGAAACGTCCCTGACCTCAAGGACCACTGAGGAGATAAATTCATAAATATTCTAAGGGGGGAGATCAAAGAAAAATGAAAAGGACCTATATGGTGTATATGTGTATACAGAGAGAGAGAGAGAGAGAGAGAGAGAGAGAGATTGATTCTCTTGTAGGATCCAAAAACTGGAAATTAAGGAGATGCCCAACTACCAGGGAAATAACTTTTTTTAAAAAGTTAAAATACATGAATGTAATAGAAGCGCTTTAATGGGATGTAGAGTGAAATGATCAGAACTAAAAGAACATTATATACAGCAATAATAATGGTGTCAAGAAAAACAATTTGAAGACTTTAGTAGTGAATCCATACGGTTAACAATAAAAATGACCACTTACCTCCTGCCCAGAAAGGTGATTTTAAAAATGTAAAATGAGGTATACATTGGGCAGGGTTTATTTTGCTATGACTTTTGTTATGAATTTTCTTTTATTATTCAACACAGGGAAGGGGGAGTACAGGGAGAAAGAGAATAAATGGTTGTAAAATAATTTTTTTAAAACTAGTATCTGGGAATGGGGCACATATAAAGAAAAGACAAAGAGGGGGAGGGAGGAGTTTCCCTTTTGGAAGACCCAAACTTAACTGTAATGATTCACTTTAATGACATTCACATTTAATATAATGGTCTCTAAAATTTTGATGTAAGAGTAACTCCTTATTTTCTGATATAGTGAGTAGTCGGGGACAGTACTTAAGGATGGTCCCACCCAAATGGGTAGTGCCTGAAACATAAGTAATTTTGGAAGACAGGTGGACTTAGGAATAAGTTTAAGGTAGTGAAATATGTGATGGAAGAAACCCATCATGGGCTGGCCCCATCCCTTAAGGAGTGCTGACCTCCCCAGCCTGGAAGTAATCATGGGGGCAGGGCATGAAATTTCTAACTGCTTGTGTTGTAATTAGGTTATAAAAGCCCTGAAGGGCTGACATCTGTTGCAGCCATAGGATGATGGCTGGGAGAGTATTAAGCAAGAATGGTTGCAAAGAGTAGCATAGGTGGCTCTGCTGGAGACAAGCCCAGAATTTATTGTCCCCAGGAGGGTGGGATACAACCCAGTTTTTTCCCATCCTCCAAATTACTGGTCACATACCCCTCGATGTTTTGCCATAGTCCCAACTCTGGAGACAATGGGCATAACAGGGGCACCAGGAGGAAGGTCAAAATAGACAAGACAAAAATATCAAACCTCTGATATCATCAGTTTATAAAACCAGTCCAGTAGGTCTGTTGGGCAAGAAATAAACCACAAGCTAAGCCAAAACAACCTGAGCGGGATGAAATGATAAAGGCGTTGTTTCTGTCCAGGGCTGTCTTGCGCATTTCTGCTATCTGCTAGTTTGATCTTTGCAAAGGGACATTTTCCATGATGAACTATTCTTTTACCAAAATAAAAGTTAATTTAATAATGGACTTGTAGTTAATAATTAACTGTTTGAGTCCTGTGTTCCCTTCTGCTTAACCACTTAAATTATACAGAAAATTTCATTAAAATAGATTTGCAAATGAACTGCAGAAAGCATTAAGGCCATTTTTTTTTTTTAAATGTCTGATTCACATGAGTTCATTAAACTCAAAGTCATATTTGATCAAGTCTATTTCACCACTGAGATTTTTTTCTCCTATAAGTAAAATAAGATGATTCAGCTAAAATTAAATAAGGAAATTTGGACAAATTTTCTAAGGACTTTTCCTGATCTAAAGGTTTATAACTCTTTGAAAAACGGGGTTTCCAATTCCAATTGTTCCAAATAAAGAGAATCAGCTACAATCAGAGAAAGGACGATGAGAAATGAGTGTGGACCACAATATAGCATTCTCACTCTTTCTGTTATTGTTTGCTTACATTTTTGTTTTCCTTCTCAGGTTTTTTTTCTTTCTAGATCTGATTTTTCTTGTGCAGCAAGATAACTGCATAAATAGGTATATATATATATTGGATTTAACATTTAATATATTTAACATGTATGGGACTACCTGCCATCTAGGGAAGGGGGTAGGGAGAAGGAGGAGAAAATTTGGAACAGAAGGTTTTGCAAGGGTCAATGTTGAAAAATTATCCATGCATATGTTTTGTCAATAAAAAGCTATAATTAAAAAAAAAGAAAAACAGTGTTTTACTTTTCTCAGATTTGCTGATGAACAAGTAGTAGAGTTTCTAGCAAAGGGCAAACAACTTCAAATGGTTTTGCCTGAATTATAAATTATTAACAGTTTCATTCAAAAGTTAAAACCAATTAACACATAACAGATATGATCTACCCTGTCCTATATTACCTTTCTCTTGACTCACAAGTTAGTCAAGCTTCTACTAAAGCTAGAAGGCAATAAAAACTAATAAAGAAACATGATTACAGTTCAAATAAATTGAGCTTCCTTCAAAAGGTGAAAGGTATTGAATATACTAAAGGTACCTGAAGCACTTAACAAGTGTAGTTTTCAAGATACAATCATCTAATTTTAGCATAACTTAGAACAAGTATTAGAGTTTTGTTTCTATGGTAACTGATTTTCATATCAGAAAGTCCTGAGGTCATAACTGGGAAAAAACAATTTAGGTCAGTCCCTTACTGCAAAATTTCAAGCTGTCTCACTTGCTTTTATGGAACTTTTGTCCTGGATAAATGATGCTACAAAATGCAGTTGGCTTGGGCAGTTGAGATGGTCAAAGTTGGGAGGAACTGGAAATATTCAGCTGTTTCTGTTCTTTCTGGAGATGCTGCTTCCAAGTTTCCTCCCTGATGTAGTCTTTGGCAGCTGATTCTGCCCTGACTGTATTTTTATTTTCCAGGTCCTCCCTCTCAACACTTGTCTTTAATCATTGGGCTACAATTTTAAACTTTTTGATATGTGGATTTATCGTTGCTTCCTAGCATCACCATATATATCTAGTTTATATCACATATGTATAATATCATACATATTCAATTTTCCAAACTGAACTTGTACGCACTCCAGATAGATATAAAAAGATCACAGTTGGAAAGCTATGAAAGCTGGAAAGGATCTTTATAAGCGTCATCCACCCCTATAATCACAACCTCCTCATTCTACTACTGATAAGAAAACTGGAACCCCAGAGAGGTGAATTTACTTGCTCAAGGTCAAATAAATAGTATATTGTCAGAGCTGGGCCTACATATGCCTCCTGTGACTTTTATAATATCAAACTACAAGGTACAATGGTTGGCAATTAGTTGGCACTCAACAAAACTTTCTACAAATGTTCAGCAATCCCTAAGAGGCTAGTGTGGGTGTGAACGGTCTGATATTTCTTACAGGTTTTTAAGTCTCCCCCCTGATTTAAAAGGGCAAAAAATAAAAATAAATGATATGAAATAAGCTACAAGAATAGGTTCATCTGGGCTAATGTCTATCATCATAACTGCCCAAATATAAACACAAAGGCTTCTACCAATGGGTAGCTTATTTTTTAACTGAAATGAGTTTATTGATCAGTAACAATATAAAATAATAATATCTATTAGAACTTTATCTAGTACAGAGCACTATGCTAAAAAAGTTGGGGAAGGAAGGGGTGAGGAGTTTAGAGATAAGAAAGCAGATAAAACCTAATCCTTATCAAAGAACTATAGTTCATAGGAAGATAATTTAGCCCACACAAGATAGTTATTCCAGCCAGGAATTTTACAATCTAAAGGAGTGTATTAGAGAGAAGCAAAACAAATGCTAAGAACAGGTCTAAAGGGGAAGGGTCTGGCTTGGAGTCAAGGAAACTTTTATTCCAGAGTTCAAATCCAGTCTCAGACTCTTACTAGCTAGCTGTGTGACCATAGGCAAGTAAATAAGCTGGAGAAGGAAATGGCAAACCAAGAAAACCCCAAATGGAGTTATGAAGAGTCAGAAGGATTCCCCAACAACAATCTTCCAACACCTGAATTAGGCTTATCACCAGGCCACAAATGAGTGTCAATTCTGATCACTGAAATCTCCCAAGATATCTTGGGGTTTATGAGCTAGGACCTTATAAATACAATCCTCTCTGGCTCTTAAGGACGGACAACAGGTCCCAGACCAAGGCCACTTTGGTCACTGTTCCGGCTCTGATTGGCTTAGAGTGAATGTAAATAGCAATTGTTTCTGTTTGGGCCAGAAACCAGGAAGTCTTCCCCTCCCAGATTTTTTTTTTTTAAAACTAGGCAAAACAGGCCATTCTCTGTCTCATCTCTTACCTAGCCATAATCACTAAATGGGTGTTGCCTTGTCAAACTGAGACTAAAGACCTTAGCTTAAAAAGGGCAAGGTCTCCCACTGCATCCACAGCCATTTCCAGTCATTCTGATCTATGTCTTGCCCCCTACTCAGATGGCTCTGGAGGGGAAAGTGAGTCAGGTGATCTAACTTACTTAAATCCAATTTACTCGAATGTCATGTCATCATCTCCCTGATGTCATAGTTTCTCCTTCAAGAATAAAAAATTAACAATAACAACCACCACGACTGACTAATAAAAAACATTTTGTAAACATTAAGGTGCTATGCAACTTCCAGTTGTTAATATATAACTGGATCCACCCTGATGTCGAAACACAGAGCCTGAGAAACCCTAATTCTCTGGCATGAAATTAAAATTAAGGTGCAGAACACTTGATTGTTGTAGGGGAATGGGGCATTGGGGTGAGTAGAACAAACCACATCATTCACAACCTTGCCCATAACTCCAGAATATCCACCTTCCTGGAAAATCCAGACAACTAAATTAAAGAGTTGGGATCTAATTAATTCAAAGGTACCATTTAAATGACAGCAAAACTCCTTGGGAGTTACATTATCTGGAGAAGGAAAGTAACAAAACAGCGTATAATCTATAGCAAGTCTCTGTAAGTCAATATTTAGCTTAAATACCAGTTGTCACCCACCCATTTCCTCCTCAAAAGATAGATAAAAAGAGTTAAGTGACAAACATCTAAGGCTAATTATTAGATAACAATGTTGATGCCAAAGCAAAGTGGAATAAATGTATTTGTATAAAATTTGGGAGGGCTTTTTATCTTCAAAGCCTTTTATAAAAGAGCAACCAGTTAATTTTTTTTTTAAAGCCTTCTGGAGTATTTCATGAAGCAAACAATAGGATTACAGAAACTGATTTTGAACATTGACAGGAAAATGTTAACTGAGCCAAATTTAAACAGAAGCATTACTGTATCTTCATGAATATATACATTCTCCCAATGGATCCTTGCCTTCTCAATGAAAAGCTATTTTGGGAGCAAACCCCATGACCACATTGTTAAAATCACTAACTCATTTCTGGACTCATCCGTCTGATGTGCCAAAGTGAACTTTCAAATTCCTAGGAGTTTAAAAAAAAAATCACTACTAGATCATGTTAAAACAATTTAGCTTCTTAGGCAAGGAGATTAAATAACAAAGCAATCTGGCACAATCCCAGTGTTACTTTAGAGTACTTAAGCCAAAGACAAGTATAGTTAGTTCACTCTAAGATAATTTAAATTTAGAAATCTAAACCATCTGAGTAGGCTTGAAATTCATTTAAGGTGGGTGGATTCCCCAAATTAAAAACTCAACTTTAATGATTTGAAATCTGGGAATCTCAACCAGGAACTGGTGTTTAATCCAATTCAAATCAACACACAATTACTGAGCCATGTGCAAAGTAGTAACAGTAACACTGACTAAGCACCTTGCTAAAGCTAAATTTTATTTATGAAATTTCATTTCATTGTTGTTTTTATTTCACAACAATCCTATGAAGTAGATGCTGTTATTATTCCCATCTTCCAGAGGGGAAAACTGAAGTAAACCAGGGTTACACCATTACACAGCTAGCATATGTCTTAAGGCAAATTTGAATCAGGTCTTCCTGCCTCTCCTCCCAACTTCACTTAGCTGGCTATACAACCAATTCAAGTTAGAATCACTTTCAAATCCTAATTTGGTATGAGGATTAAGCAAAATAAGACACAGGAAATGCTTTGCAAACCTTAAAAGTATAAATATAAGTAATATGAATACATGACATTTAAGTGACAAATATATTTTTATTTTATAATTGATTATATTCAATTAAACATTAACATTAGGGATCACTTAGTTCACCTCTCTTTTAATTGATTACATTAAATGTTAAATTATATTATACAATATATATAAAAGCTGTTAATTTGGGTTTTATATAAATATAAATGCTATTAGTAATTTCAAAATATACCACAGCAGTACAATGATCAGATCCATGTGTCTTCTACAAATAAAAAGCACAGTAAGAAACTATCAGTAATGGACATGCCTTTTTTTCTCTTGACATTACAAGGGTATCAGTGAAATCTTCTTTACCAGTCATTCCTCATTCTTGCCATATAACCATAGCCCATCTTTTCTTTCACTAAGTGCCTTTGATGGTACCTTTCATCCCTACTCTAATAAGTTTGTCATTGATTACAGGTTGCAGCCTGCTCACATTAAACCCTGTCGACCTACATGCAATACATTTAATTTGTTCTTTGGAGAATACTGTATTCCAGGTCTTGGATCTTAGTACCATACAGCAACTCTGATAGAATGTTAATACTGGAAAGATGGACTTCTACTTCCAGGGGAAGTCTGAGATCAGTTTTGGAATTTCCTAAAGGCAACTCAAATTTAATTTATGCTATGAACAGAATATTAAGGTAGAAGGGACTTAAAACTTTCCCCTGGCCTAAGGCAAAACTATATCAAGACTATATCCAAGCCATTCCAAAGACAGACTGTAATTTTTTAAAATATCATGAGTTGACTCAGAAATTTTTAGAAAATAATTGGTAGATACTAATTGAAATTGCTTCAGCAAAGTTGTGGACTACAAAATAAACCCATGGGAATACCAATGTGTAGGAGAGACAATACAGTTAGAAATCTGGGACAAAATAATTACAAATCACATAAAATATTTGGGAGCCAATCTACCAAAGTATAGATACAAATAGAAAACTCTCCTTAAAGAAATAAAGTACAACTTAACTAGTAACAGCCTGAAGGATATTCAATATTCATGGCTGGGTCCTGCCATTTAATTAAAAAAAGAAAAAAGTAAAAATACTACTCAAGCAAATTTATAAATTTAATTCTATGCCAAACTACCAAAGAAGTACACTTTTCTGAAGCTAGATAAAATAAAATTCATTTGGAAAAACCAAAAATCCACAATACCAAGATTGGGGGGGAGGGGAGTGGTAAAAAAGTTAGCATTGGTAGGCCTTAAATTGTATTATAAAATAATGATCATTAAAGCCATTTTGTACTGTTTTTAAAAAATAGAAAAGCAGTTCAAAAAAGAACAGCTTAGACAAAGAAGAATCAAACAATTGAATGCAATAATGAAATGTACAATAACCTGGGAAAAATTCCCTGAGAAAAAACTGCAAGGAAAACTGAAAAGCACTTTGGAAGAAATTAGGCTTAGACCATCATCTTACATCATATTACACAATAAATTCAAAATGCATTAAACCTAAAAGATCATAAGAAAATTAGAAGAGAAACACAGATAGGGATCAGGGGTGAATTCTTAACCAAATAAGGGATGGAGACAATTACAAAATAAATAGCTAATTCTGATGAAATTAAATATAAAAGCTTTTGCGTAAAACTGAATTGTCTAGGATAAGAAGGAAAGTGATTGAATTACTAAGGAAAAAATAATCTTTGTATGTTTGTATTATCTACATTTTCAATGTTTGTATTATCTACATTCTCAATTACATTTTAATCTGGTATGGGCAGTACTTGGGCGTATTACAGCCACAAACATGTTTTATACCATACGGGATACAAAGGAATAATTTGATATAGTACAGTGCACTGTTCTCAAGAAACTTAAGTCTTACTTAAACTAGTTTTGCATATGTGAAACATTAGAGAATAAGAAATATATAGGTAAAAGAAGAAAAATAAAGACATAATTAAAAAAAAAAAAAAAGACCAAGAATTAACTGTTTGGACATGTATACTAATACTGTATTTAATTTATACTTCACCATATTTAACATGTATTGATCAATACATGTTACTCCCTCTGGGGGAGGGGTTGGGGGGAAGGAGAGGAAAAATTGGAACAAAAGGTTTGGCAATTGTCAATGCTGTAAAATTACCCATACATATAACTTTGTAAATAAAAAGCTATAATAAAATAAAATAAAAGAGACCAAGAAAATCCTCAAGCATGTGCTAAATCACATGAGATTGGTAATAAATAGATTTGTACAACATAAGAGATTAAGGTAAATTCTTGTGAGGAGGCCAGCCTTGATCTGAAAAGATTAATCTTCAGAAGAATTACAGCAAGAAAGATAAGAAGCAAATAAGTGAAGAAAAAGAAGTTAAATTCTTCCCCAGAAATGAGTTCTCCCTCATAGATGAATAATTAGCAAATACAAAGTCACTCTCTTAAGGAAATAATGTGACCCAGGCTGATCTTGATATCCATTTATGACAAACATTCAGAGTACTCTGTCAGAGAAATGGAGATTATCGGTTTACTAATTCTTAAATTCCTGGCATCTTATTAGTCATTACTGGCATTCTAAAGAAATATTAAAATTTCAATATTACCAGATACTGGGCTAGGAATTGGGAAGATTCAGAGGTAAATAAGCAATAATCTTCAACCCTGAGGGGCTTAGTTATGGCCCAGTTAGGGTAGCAAGATAAGAACATAAAATGGGACACAATCAAGATTAGAATATGATAGGTGAATGTTCAAAGTGATGTCAAATAAGGTCTTTCTCCCACCTTGGGAAGAGATGAGAGAGATTTTAAAAGGCTAAAGAGGAAGTATTTCAGCAAAACCTCCTAGGATGTAAGGAGCAAAGACTTTCCAAAGATTGACTAAGAAAAGAACTATGGGGAGAATTAACAGGAAGAGGAAGGGGAAGAGTAAATTTCAACAGAATATTCACTTAGTTCATCCAACAGTTAGTTGGATCCACAGTAAGAAGTTTGGTCCTGAAAGCCTTCCCTGACCTAGTTTCCTCAACCCCTCATCCCCATCCCATCTTCCTTACACCTAACTCCCCAACACCCCCCCCACAATCCAGCCTCTTGGCTGGTCCATGGCTAAGACACTCCATCTCTCAGCTTTGGGCATTTTCTCTGGCTCTCTCCCATGCCTGCCCTTACATTTTAATTTGATTCAGGCAGATTGGGGAATGTTACAGACTGTAAGCACATCTGGCACCTTTCCCATAAGGGATACAAAGGAATAATTTGTTATGATGCCCTTCACGGTCCTAAAAAAAACTTTGTCTTACTGGGGAGTTAAGTTTTGCGCTTTCTCTCTCTCTCCTATGTTCCAACTACTGACCTCCCTGGTTTCCAAATCCCACTCTCTACAGACTGTTGATGTTGTTAGTCCTTCGATCTCAAAGAGGTCCATGACATCAGGGAGGGAAGGCCATGACATGCAAGTGAATTGGATTGAAGTGAGGGAAGGTTGGGCAAGGTCACCTGTCTCACACTTTTGCCTCCAGAGCCATGTGGGTCCACTGGCCCGATATGATCAGGACGAATAAAGATGGCCTTGGATGCAATGGGACACTTTGACCTTTTTAAGTTAAGGTCTTCCTTCCCCCATCCCTCTAAATTCCAATTATCTACTTTATGTTAATTATTTCCCATATTTCTAGTAGATATCTGGCTTTGTAAATATTTGTTCGCTCAAGGTCATCCCCCTAAGATTAAACTCCTTAAGAGCAAGAATTGTCTTTTGCCTCTTTTCTCACATCCAAATCACTTAGCACAGTGCCAAGCACATAGTAAGCATTTAATAAATAAATAAAAATAGCATTACCAAATTGAATGCCAGCTAAAATAACAAGCAATGAATTCTCTTTTTGAACTACAACCTACAAATACCCCAACTGTCTACCAGGACCTCCAATTCAGGACCTGTATCAAAAACAAGCCTATAAATTTTATTAATTAATTAATTTATTTTTCCTGTTGTTATTTTTTTTTCTGTTAAAACTTCCAGTCACACCATGGTCTCCCATGTTTAAATCTTGGGCTTACTTTTCCAGAGCCATGACAGAGTAGAAAGAGAACTAAATTTAAAATAAAGAGTATTCTCCGACTCCTTTCAATTTCGACTTTGCTGCATAATCATCATTCAACTTACTTTACCTTTGTGGGTTTTCCCATCTTAAAATCCATAGGTTAGACTAAATGATCTTTCCCTTTGCCCTTTCCGAAGTCTAAATTCAATAACACTAACTCTCTTCCCTTTCTCTCATTTCTTTTAAATCCAATTTAAAAGGATTATTTGTTCTGTCAATTTGACTCCAACATCTCCAAAATCCATTCCCTCTTCCCAGAGCTATCAGTAAATCAAGACACATTTATTAAATACCTACTATGTGCCAAGTATTAGGGTAGGCATTAGGCTATATCCCCCCAGTACAGGGTTTTAGTGCCACCTTCTTAAGACTATGGCAATAAGCTATCAAGAGCAGGCTACATAGGAAACATGGAATAGTTAAGTGGTACAAAGAATTTATTGAGGGATCTGGGGTGAAGATTCATCCATAAATTCAAATCTGGCCTCAGGCACTTATTAAGTCACTTAAACCTATTTGCCTATTTCTTATCTATAAAATGAAGAGAATGGAGAATGAAATGATTCTAGTATCTTTGCCAAGAAAACTCGAAAAGATGTCATGAAGAGTTGGACAGGATGGAAAACAACTCAACAATAACAGCAAAATTATTATTGTTTTTATACTACCTCTATGGCTGTGAGCAAGCTAACTTCTTCCAGCCCCAGTATTTATTCTCACCTCTAAACTAAAGGAGCTGGACTAGATGAACCCTAAATTCTAAACTCTTGGGCTCTGACTCTTACATTATCATTAACACTAACTTTCTAGTTCTGAATGAGCAAGCCAATTCCCATAAGCCAGGCCCTCAGCAAAAAGCAACACTGGAGAGGACTCTAAGGAAAACAATAACACAACTAGAATGTCTACATGGAGCCTACAATTTCAGGAATTAATCTGAATAATTTATACTTAATACATAAAAGTATATTATGTTCTATTATAAGAGTTACATATTATAATACATTATAATATAAAATATTAATATATAATTATTATAGCACATTATAATATAAAACATTAATATATAATTAACATATAATTTAATTTTAGTAAAAGGGCCTAAGGAAAGAATAGAAAGATAGAAAGACCAAAGAGTTGTTGAGTCAAAAGGGGAAAAAAAAAAAGCAATGAAACAAAAAAATAAATTTCTATGGCACAGTATATTTCTTTTGTCTAAATAGTTGCATTTAAGTACTAGACACCTTCAGGTCAAATTCTCTTTCCCAAATCAAAAAACCCTTTTCCTTTTAAAAAGTTAGTTGAATAATTGTGATAGGTACCTGATGATAAACTCTGTAGAACCCTCGAGACAAGAAAAATGGCAGCATAGAGAGAAGCAGGACAAGTCTCCCAGGGGCTATTAATCAGTTATTTCGCTCTCCTTTGCTGACAGTCAACAGGATGTCATTTAATGATGCTGGGAAGAAGGAGAAGGATCACTAACTCCCTTCTACAAGAAAAGGCTTAGAAGAAACATCTAATTTTCAGGCATTTTTCATGCATTATGGCCAGATTAGGAGCATTGTGTCCACTTGATGAAGACTCTACTGTGTTTTTCATTTAATAAATTTCTTCAATACGTCCAATTCCCCATTTGAAATCCCAATAAACTTAAAAGAGGAACAAACAATATGGCACACAGCTGTGTGGCCCCATAAAGAAATACCCCTTTTAGGAATAAATATTAACATTCTAACTGGAATGGTAGCCAAAGGCAACAATGGCTTAGAATACAAGCTCATTTGTGAAACTTTATAGAGGAAGAGTAAGAAAAAATGAATGAGAGATTAGTTTGTGTAAAAGCAATTATGGAAAAACAAAACCACATCAGCAGTTTAAAGTGAAGGGATAGTAAACACTGCTAAAATGGAACAGATCTGCTCAAATTTTTATCCTGACCCATTTTCATCTTTAAGAACACTTCATCTATTAGTGCCTTACATACAGGAGACATCTATTAAAAAAAATTATAAATAATATGATCATAATGATGATGAGTAACATAGCTACAGTTAAGTTGCAAGTACTTAACTTAGAATGCATCAAGATAGGATGTTGAGGATAGTTATCACCATACAAATCTAATTCTCTTAAAAGCATTTTAACTTTATTTTCATTCTTCAATTATTGTTCCAAATAATTCCAAATTATTGTTACCATAAATTCTCATCTATAAATTGAAGAGGGAAAGGAACACATTAGGCACTTACTAAGTGTCAGCATTAATCAAAAGTATTTGGTTAAAAAAAAAAATAGAAAAAGTTGATCAGTGAAAAAGATCAGGTACAAAACATCATTCTCCTGGTGTTATTGGTTCTCTTTGAGAATGAAGGTTGAACAACAACAATTATTCCAAATACATTGTTTCATCTTAAATTTCAGAAGTTAAAAAAAAAAAAAACAAAAGTTAAAAAAATTTTAGAAATATATTTTGTTATTCAGTGTTTAGTTGCTTTTCAGTTATGTCTGACTCTTCATGACCCTTTTTGGGGTTTCCTTGGCAAAAACACTGGAATGGTTTATTATTTCCTTCACCAGCTCATTTAACAAATGGGGAAACTAAGGCAGAGGGTTAAATGATTTGTCACACAGCAAGTATCTGAGATCGCATTTAACCTCATGACTTCTGGAATCCAGGTTCCCATAATCTAACCACGGTACTACCTCATTGGGTCAGAAGTATGAGACTCCCTCTGCCAAGTTCCGACTTTGGATCATGAAGATGAGCCTGAGCCCTCAAAAAATATCCATCAGTGAAACCAAAAGCTTTCTTAGGCACGTTTATCATGCTTGAAAGGTTTTACAAATAGTCCCAATAACTAACTAGGGTTTCCTTTCCTAAAACCAGATTAAGACTCATACTCTCTCCTATTGCTGAAGGCAACCCATAAAACAAAGAAAAACACAAAATGGCTCTTAGTTCTGTTCCATTTCTAGACAAGTCAATCAACTGTGTTTTGTGTTTATCTTTTGATCTGATTCAGTGCAGTAGGAAATGTACCCCAGAGCCCTAGAACAATGACCCCCAACCTAGACCAATGAATAGCTCCCCATGAAAGGTTAAATACACCTGTATGAATTGTGATCATATCAAAGTACCTGTATTTGTGAAATCATAGATTTACTGAAATATTAAAACGTTGACTGATGCACACTTTACTTTCTAATCCCTAAATCAGGTGGTCTTAAACTTTTCCACTCACAAACCCTTTTTGCCCAAGAAATTTTTTATGTGTGCCCTGGGGTACATAGTTATATAAAACAAGTATGTAAATCAAGGATTTACTGATAATAAATCAATAATTTTGTAACCTCTTTCAGTTACAAGACCCCATATCCTTAAACAGTCGTTTGGGGAACATGTCACACATGCCTGAAACTATCACAAAGCTAACTTCTTAAAAAGATTTCCACAGTAAATCTGTTTGGACCCTTTAAAGCCATAGGAAGTTAAAAAAAAAAAAAAAATCTTTCCTAAAGTCATGAGAATACTTCAAATACCATTTTATTTTATTTTTTTATTTAATAGCCTTTTATTTACAGGTTATATGCATGGGTAACTTTACAGCATTGACAATTGCCAAACCTCTTGTTCCAATTTTTCACCTCTTACCCCCCCACCCCCTCCCCCAGGTGGCAGGAAGACCAGTAGATGTTAAATACATTAAAATATAAATTAGATACACAATAAATATACATGACCAAACCGTTATTACCATTTTATTTTAAATTGGGCAAGTTTTTTGAAAAAGAAAAGAAAAATTAAACCAAGTTGTGATGTCAGAATATAAATAGATTTGAAACAAGGGGCTAAGATGGAAGTACCAACTTACTTCAAATTCTGATTCTAATGGCAAATTTTCAACAAAAGACAATATTTGATCTTGTATGAAGAAAGTTGCCTTTGTAGGCATAGTTTGAGAGGCTCTGATTTCAGCGATCCCCCATTGGGATTATGAATTAATACCAGAGAATTTTAGAGGGCTAGTTAGAAAACTAACCAGAATTTCACAAAATTCATAGAAGAGGAAAAAAATTCAATTACTCGCTCCTACCGACCTACCTCATTGTTTATTAGGAATTAGAAAAGTGGTTTTTTTCATAGTAATATATTTCTAATGTGATAATTGGAAGGGTAACAACTCAAGTCTTCCCATTTCAAGTTGTGAAAAATCATCTTGCAACACATTATCCAAGAGTGGTTTCCCAAATGGGGCCATTGCCTCAGGGGGGAAGGGACACAGAATGATTTTAAAGAGTCCAGGACTGAAGTCCCCTCCGCCCCAAGGTTATGTGATCAAAGCATAGGAAAATGGGTCACAACCTCAATCCAATGCTTCTCCACTGCCAACTGGGAGCTTCTGAGTTGTATTCTCCAATATAACTAACTACCCCTTTCATCCTTCATGACCCATCTGTTGTGCCCTAACTCAAAGCTCACTTCACACATCAAGTCTTATTTGAACACAGAATTTTAGAGTCTTCTGATGCTGTTTCTCCTTTATGTTTTCATAGCCACAGGGTAAAACTCTCATCCTGACTGATTACTTTGTTCCATATTGGTCTATATAAATTTTCCCAAGGTTTTTCTGAATTATTCTTATTTGTCATTTTTATGGTGTAATAATTTCCATATACATATCAATGAATAAGCACTCATTAAATATTTCGTGTTATCTATAAAAAACATTATATACACATGTATACAAGAATATAGTTTATATAAAGGGCATCATATTTACTGTGCATGTAAATATATTTTATATTAAATGCATTACATATACATGTGTATATGATATACAAATATATACTATATGTATATACAAACATGCATATTTTATATATATTAAAAGCATTAAAATATATACATGTACATATTTTATATTAACCACCTTTAGTACATGTGTATTTATTATATGCACATATGGTGATATACAAACATGTATTATGTGTACACACAGACATAATATTTATATATTAAAAGCATTATAATATGTACATGTAAATACATTTTATATTAAATGCATTACACGTACATGTGTATTTGGTGATATAGATATGTATTATAAGATATATATATATTCATGTCTGTTTACACATTAAAACATTAAAGTGTATATGTAAATATATTTTATATTACATATACTGTATGTACTGTGAATTTATGACACATGTGATATACAAATATGTGACGTATTATGACACATGTACACAACGACATGCATGTTTTGTATATGAAAAGCATTACAATGGGTACATGTAAATCTATTTTAGATGTATGGTATAGAATATTTTAAAACATTGTATACCCATGCATGTATTATATATATGTACAATATTGTTATTATTGTTACATGTTCTTTTTCAAAGACCAATAACATCACAGGATGATGTCTTGACTTGTGAAAACTAAGATTTAGGAGATGCAGAGTTGCCCAATCATCACCCTTATTCTCTCTTCCAGTCAATGAAATCCAGTGACAAGAAAAAAGTCAGCATGGGAATGGTCCAGGGTGAAGTAGATCACCTTAGCATCTTCAATGTCTGGCCAAACTCTTTAAGTGCTCCAAATTTATTCACTGGTCCAACTTCATATTAGCTTACCTATTTTACTATGGGATCTCCAATATTTAACATTTTTATTATCTTCAATCATCTTAGTCAATCTGATAGACGAGATGTGAAAAATCAGTCATTTTAATTTGTTTCTCTTATTCTTGGTGATTTAGAATATTCTTTCAACTGCTTGTTGACAGATAACATTTCCTTTGACAATTTATATACTGGAGAATGGTTCTAGCTCGTTATCCATATTAATTCCTTGAAAATTTATGTATTGGATTGTTATTGCCGCAAAGATTCCTCCCGTACCTCCCCCCTCCCAATTAACTTTCATGGCCTTCCTTACTTGGTGAACCAGTCTCTTGAAACAGCACTTTAGCAGAGGCTTTGTTTCATCTGCCCAGGAAATAAAAAACTGAGATACATTTAGAAAATGATTTTCACAACCCTATATTTAAAAACAACTGCAAGTAATTATTTTCACTTTAACACTTCAATAACTACATTAATGGCAAACTATCATTATTATTAATCACAATTATTTCCTTAAGGCTAAATCTATTCTTCTGAATCTGTGGTTCACAAATCCACTCATTATTTCCTTTTGCATAACATCTGGAAAAAGACCAAAAGTGATGCATGAATAACTACTAAATGACCCTTAGCTGACTGCATCAGGAGGGAAAAGATCACAGTTAAGAGTCCACAAAAAACGAATTAGTTTGACAATATTCTAAGAAATAATAAGCCTTATTCTTTTCATATAGTACAGGGATTAAGAGACAGTTGGTGTGGCTCAAGGGATGCCTTCTATTGTAAGGGCTCATCTGGTAGAGGGAATTGAACAAGTAAAGAAAGAAAGCTTCCCTCCCCCCCCTTCAAGCAGCATCCCACACATTTACTGATCCCAGCTATGTCAGTCAATAAGTATTTATTAAACGCCTACTATTTGCCAGCCATTTACTAGCTATGTGATTTTTGGGGAAGCCACTTAACCCCCCCCATTTACTTGGGATTATCTATTGGGGTTATATATTGGGGATCATAATAGCATCTACTTCCCAGGATTGTTTTGAAAAGCAAATGAGATATTTGTAAAGTGCTTAGTATAGTGCCCAAGTACATAGTAAGCACTACATAAATGTTTATTCTCTCCCCTTTTCTTTCCCAGGCACTAGGCTTAGGGCAATATCTTTGTCTTTAGCACAAAAATTTTAATAATATCTTCAAGAAATTGCACTTGTTTAAAATATACTGGATTACTTACTATCTAGAGGAGGAGGTGGAGGGAAGAAGGGAAAATCTAGAACACAAGATTTTTGCAAGGGTCAATGTTGAAAAGTTATCTATGCATACTTTTTGAAAATAAAAAGCTTTAATTAAAAAAAAAAAAAAAAAAGTCTTCAAGAGCTCCTCAATTTCTCCAGGATCCACATTTCACTATTTTCTAAATAATTTTTAAAAACTGGTTACAGACTGGAAAATTCTGACTTTCCCTATTGCTAAAGGAAGATTCTCTGCAGAATCCCAGAAAAATCCATAGCTATGTGTATCTAATCAACCCCAAAAGAATATAGGAAAGATCTTGTTTTCTCCTTAGCAGTGGGGATATTTGGGTGCCAGCTTGGTGCTATCTGGGCAAACAAGGGGATATGACTTGTTTCCTGGAAGTCAACTCTGAAAGAGTTCAGAAATGCCTCGTGCTGGTACATCCCAATTGTTCTTAAATTCTTTCAATAAATCCTGCAAAGAAGGAAGAATATAGCAAAGAGTACTGGATCTGAAGGCAGAAGACCCACATTCAAATCCTGACTTTTTCAATTCTGACCTTCATTATTTGTTAAATCAATCATCAGTTCCCTTATGTGTAAAATCAGAGGGTTGGAACTAAATGACTTCAGCTCTAAATCTATTTCCCTAAGATTGGAGGAAGTGGATGTCAACGGCCGTAGATCTCAGTCCCATCTCTACTTCTTAGTATCAGCCATAAGCAAGGTCCCAGCTTCAGTTTTCCATTTGTAAAATGGGGCTAATATCTTCTCTATCTCGCAGGGCTATTATGAAAATCAGGATAAAGAATAAATGTGTAGAATATTTTGAAAACTATAATGAGAAAATGAGTGTATGCTATCATGACTGATGAAATGTAAACCTACTCCGTAGAAATCTTTATTTAGAGAAATAATTATATAAATCACCATTACTGGCATTTGATATCTCCCAATCCAAACCCAACTTTCGTCATAAAACAAAATACCAAGACTACAAAACATTCAGAGTCACAAGAGCAGCTCTAATAAGAAGTGCTAAACAATGAAGAGAAATCATAAGATAAACCCTTTGGATGCTACAGCTATACTTCTAATCTTTAAAGAGAGAGCTCTGATTTTTAAAGAGATCTCACTAGTCTCCTAGAGAAAAGGACTGAGGAGGAAGGGTTCAATCCCCAACATACTACAAGTTTGCATTCTCTAACACAAACTCCCAAGTAATGACCAGGAAATAGCATTATTTTCAGGTTCCTGTGTAACCTGATATAGAGCCAGAGATACAGCCTAATTTTAAAAACCTGGGAAAACCCCAAAGAAATCTTCCTCTCTGGACATGTAGACCCAGAGGAATAAACTTTTCTGGTTTCAATTTTTAAGTGTAGGCAAGATGTGTATACTTTTTTTTTTTTTTTGAGTTTGAGAAATGAAATTTTGAGGCAGCCTGGCTAGCATAGTATGGATAAATTGCTGAGCTTGGAGGAAGATCAAGGTTCAAAATTATTACTTCTCTGATGAAGGTCAAGATCCTTTAGCTTCTCATACACAACTCCCTAAGGATGAGGGACTTACCAAGTTGGAGTTTGAAATTTCAAACTCTTTAGGGATTAGTGATATTTTATCTCAGATTTTTCCTTTCAATATTGTGATGTGAAAAAGATCACCATATTCCTAATTAAATTTAATTCAACAGGCATATATTCAATACCTACTGTATGCTAGGCACTGGACAAAAAAAAAATCATACAAAAGAGATGAATAATTGCTACAGGTATACTACAAAAGTACTAGTTAAGTTTAAAAACCTTTAGGATACTATGTTTCAGAATGGAAATCAATAGGGAAAAAACTGCAATCTAGCTTACATAAATTCAGCTTAGACCCAGCTTTTCCAATTAAACACATCCATCATAGATGTACTTTACTTTGCACACATAAAAGAATTAGAGATAAATGAAATCCTTTAATAAATAAATGCACATGAGAACTAGCTCTTTAAAGGAAGCATATGTTGAATCTTTTTTGTGAAAAAGCAAGCTATCTTTTTGTAAGAAGTAACACCCTTATTTGTGTTTGGCAAGCAAAGATTTTTTTTTTTTTTTTTTTTTTAAGCTAGGCTACCTTAAAACAAGGGAAGCCTGCAAAGTGTATTTGCCCAAGCAATTTTCTTAGATTCATTACACATTTGCTGTTTACACCAAACTGGGCAACATACAGAGCAAAAATGGAATTAAAATATATAAGATGGGGTCCTCATCTTTTGAGAGATTTATAGTCTAAGAGTTGGAATGAAATGAGCTCCAATAGCTAATTAAGCTGACTTTTGGACCACCTTGTATATAATTTTCTCTCTCTCTCTCTCTCTCTCTCTCTCTCTCTCTCTATATATATATATATATATATATATATATATTCTATGGCAGCTAATGAAATAATGTATCAAGTGACAGATTTGGTGTAGCTGTGTGACATTGGACAAGCCACTTAATTTCTCACTGAGAATTTTCCAGTTCTCTTTTTTTCCTACAGATTTCCATTCCTTAAAATTCCATCCTTAAAATACAAAAAATACAAATCTTAAAACTGCATGAGTGATGTAGAAGTTTAGGGCTTTAAAAAGGGAAGATAGAAGATGAGCTGGATCTTAACGTAAGGTTAAGGTGTTAGACAAAAGGATAAGAATAAAAACATTGTTCCTTGCTATTATATTTTCCCCTCAATAAGATGAAAATATAAACTGAAGCTAACCCCAGTGAGTGATATGCTCCATACATGAGCAGACAGCTTTCATAGCGCTCCCATCATCCATACTGTTCTTTCATGTTCTTCTAAAGAGGAAGCATCTAATCTAACTGCCCTCTGGCCAAGTCAACAATGAAAGAGATTCTTTAAAAAAAAAAAAAAAAAAAAATCAAATGTTCCATATTTAAGGAAAAAAAAAAAGCAAGGAGATGGTTGGGGCTTGGTGCAAGAGGGTATGCTAATTTAAAAACATTTGGTTAATCTCATTTTTTTTCTCCCAGAAAACTTTATAGTATGTCATACACTGACTAAAAATGTCTAAAAAAGAAACCCAGTAACTACCAGATATTTTTAGCTCTTCTTTTTGTAAGCTCTGCATGTCACTGCTTTCCAAACAAATCTAAGTCTTACTGGATTTTAGACAGAAATGGGACCTCTGGTTTCATTGGTGTTGGGATTGCCCAGGTAAGGAGATTCCCTCTATCAGGGGGCACTTTCTTTACAATTTAAGTGTATTGAGAGTTTCCAGGCACTTAAAGGTTAAATGACTTGCCCAGGAACATCCAACCAATATTGGTCAGGGATTAAGACTTGAAACCGAGTTTTACTTCATCAAAGGTCAGCCCTCCATCACTACCCCACATCACCTCCTGGATTTAGTGATTTGCAAAGAGAAGCAGCAATATAAAAAACCATTATTCACTTATGTGATCAGTGACTGTTCTCTCCAGGAAATGTGATTAAAGGAATAAGATACCATGTGATCTCATAAGACCTAACCAACCATGTGAAAAAAGTCCAGTGGATTTTGACCCTGTCTACCATATGCTTAAAAATGACTCACCTAAGAAATAAAAGACTTTTTTTTGTGGAGAGAGATACCTCTTCTGTCCCAGATGATCTATCTATCCTGTCCACTACATCACTTAGCTACTCCTACAACAGTACAAAAGCAACACATAAGTCTTCTTGCCCCTAAATCTGAAGAAGAAGAAAAAAAAAAAACCTCAAATTTTCCCAAAGCACTTTACCCACTTCCTTATGTATCATATCTCTAAAGTTTGTAAGAGATCTTAAGAAATTAGTTAATTCAAAATCTTAATTGTATAGATAAGATAAACTGAGGCAGGGCCAGGCTACATACCCAGGTTCTCCAGATTCCAAGTCATTGCAATGATATAGGTTTATCACATCCCTCTTTCCTCAGTAAAAATTTTAATTATTACTTAGATTAACACAACCTCATTTAAATAATATTGGTATTTAATATAATTAAATTTAATATATACATATATATATTTAATTCTCAGCATCTAATACAGTACCTTGCACAGAGCAGGCAGTTGTGAGTAGATGAAATCGAGATATCCGGTCAGAGTTGAGTAATTCTCCAAGCAAAAGGGGGAAACACTATCAGGAGTCACACATGACCGAGTGAAACTTCCCCTTTTAGTCTCAATTTTGAAAGGGGAAACAAACAAAAGAGAGCTGCCAATTAGATTTCAGAACAAACATGTTTACTTCCTTAGTCTTATTGCATAGCTTTTCAGTTAGGACACTCTTCTATAGGTACCTACCAGCTGATTATGGTATATGGTTCTCATGACATGCCTTTTCAATGCTTGGAGGAGAAATGGCCATACAAGTTCACACTAAGACAATAGGCCCCTTGGGGATCTCTCCTCTCCAAGACTCAAGACTACCTTACATCAAGGTGGCACATCAGAAAGAATGTTGTTCAAATCCACTTTAGTGCACTTACTTGTAGGACCCTGTGCAAATTACTTAATCCCCAAATGCCTCAGTTTGCTCAAATGTAAAGTGAGGGTCATAATAGCACCCACCTACCACTCAGGCTTTTTGTGAGATCAAATAAGTTAACTGCAAAACACTTAGCACAAGGCCTGGCAACACAGTAGGCACTTCATAAATGCTTGCTTTTTCTTTGTTCTCTAGGGATTTCCTGACTACTGGAATTAAATCATCCTTAAATCATTACACCAAAAACCACTCTTAGCAGTGATACGCTGATATTAAAAATACTGAAAGTAAGAGAGAAGGGAAAGAAAGAATTTTACTGGAGAAAAATTGGTCAAGTGAAAAAAAAATGAGGGGAGGGGAAAGAGAAGAGAAAATCAAGATGGGAAAAAACTCAAAAATTTCTCCCCACACAAGTGTGTCCTTTGGTGGATAAAAGAGCCAAGCCAGTTTGGACCCTAAAGCTAGAGATATCATCAAGGAAAAAGTTCATGTGATCCCAGAAGAAATCAAATAGACTAATGGGATCCACCCCTGCCCTTTTTTTTCCCCTTTCTAGGTGATGAAACACTTATTGCCTGGCCCCAATCTTCATAATATTGTTATTCCATTAATACAGGTTTTACTTAAATAATGAATATCTCCAGGGAGTTTTGGAAAGTCATTGAATAAACATTAAGCACCACACTGTGTAGCAGGCACAGTATAAAGAAGAGGGAATTCAAAGACAGGTAAAAAACAGTTTGTGCTCTCCAGGAGCTTAAAATTTAGAGAGAGAAAAAGTTACTGATTTGGGCCCTAGCTTTACATTAACCAAGTCCCCTTTACCTTACATAAGTTTACATAGTGCCATTCTAAACCATAAAGGTGAGGAAGTGACCAGTGTACTTCCCAAGAAACAAGATTTAGAAAGAAGCACTGGGATGAAAACAAGAGCCGGAAACTAAAACCTGATAGTGAGATTACATGGTACTAAAAAAATGTGATTTTTATCTCATCACCCATGCCCCCTGCACTACTTTCTCCCTCTTCAAAACCTCCAGGACTAAGTCTGGTTATGTTTTGTTTTTTCCCAAGGGGACCAGCCATTTGTTCCCTTAACAACCTTCTTTAATGCGACTGCTGTAAGTGCGGTTCAGCTGGTAGGGCTTTCCCCAGCCCCTCCCAGGGTCCAAGGGCCCATGAGTTCAAGCCCCAGACTTGGAAACCTAACCCAAATTCAGTTATGGAAAAGGCACTGTCTGAAATAGTCATGGATGGTTCATCTGGCCTCGAGACCCATTCCGCCTGTCTTTCACAGAAGTGAGGAGCCCCCTGATACTCCGCCTCCAAGCAAGACCAGCAAAGTCTGGTAACACTCCCTCCCAGTTAAGTTGGTGACGCTGGGGAATCCCCGTCTCCCTCCGCATGGGGGATAAGGGGGTCACTGACACACACTTATGAGCCGGGAGGCCAGACTTTGCGGCAGAGAGAGACCTCACAGTACAGAGCCGTCACAACGGCTGCGCCCCACGGACACTTGCTTATAAGGGACAGGTGACAGGTTTCTCAGGGGGCTCCCTCTGGGCTTCGCGAACAGAACCGATGTGAATATTCCGGGGCTCAGCCGGAGCACCAAGGGACGGAACTCGGGGGGGGGGGGGGGGGGGCCCCCCCCAGCCCCCCCCCCCCCCCCCGCCCCGGGGGGACCCCCCCCCCCCCCCCCCCCAGACACACAACCAGCGCGCATTTCTAGGGGGGATTTGTTTCTGTTGTTCAGGTTCTCCAAGTGCTCCCCACAAGCCGAGGTGAAACGCTCCCGGCACGGTGGGCTTCACAAAGAGATGCGGGGAGGGGCGGGGGAAGCACGGCCCTGTTTCCCTCTGCGGACTCAGTTTCCTCAGCTGTAAAAAACGAAGAAAAGGGGGACAAGGTCGAGGATTCTTAACCTCGGGTTATATAAGCCCTTGAGCAACGTGGAGGAGCCTGCGGAGCAGGTCAGAAACGCACAGGATAAAACGCGGAGGATCACGAAGGTGCTCACGGATCCTCGGGAAGACCCCCGGGAAGACCCCCGGGAAGACCCCCAGGACGGGAGGCGGCCCACGAGGTCCCAGTCGGACGCCCCGCGAGCCCGGCGCGGAGGAGCGCAGCGCCCACGCCCCCGCTCAGGGCTGCCCCCGCTCAGGGCTGCCCCAGCGTGAGCCCCTCACTCTCCCGGGGCGCACTCACTTGCTTGCCGGCGCGGAGCTTGCCCTGAGGGGGCCGTCTGAAGAAGGAGGTCCGGGCGGTGAAGAAGTCCTCCGTGTCCTCCTCCAGGCTGCTGTACCCGCTGCTCATGCTGCTGGTCCACGTCATCTACCCGGCGGCCGGGGAGCAGGAGCGGGCCCGCCGCAGCCCCAGGGGCGCAGTGCAGGCAGACCCGCGGCCGGCGCCCACTACCCCGCGGCTCACCCCGACAGGGGGGCGGCAGCCCCGGCTCCGCCTCCCGCTGCAACTCCCCGCAGCCAGGCTCGGTCCCGCAGCCAGGCTCGGTCCCGGGCTCGCTTCCCCGCGGCCGGCCCCGGCTTCCTGCCCCTGCCAGCCTCCCGCCCTCCTTTCCCAGTCTAGCCCATCCTCCTCGCGAGCCTAGTCCGGCCGAGTCCTCCCCGCCCTCTGCTTCCTCCTGCCACTCCTCCCCCGCGCTCTTTGGAGCCCCTTGGCCCCACCCCTTTCCCCCAGTCCCCGCCCCGGCCCCCAGCGAGGCGGCCCCCCTCACTCCTTCCGTCCTCTCCCCCCACCCCCGTCTCTCTGCGGCCACTTTGGGAATTGAGGCCGGCGCTTTCCGACTTTTCGGATGGGCCGCTCCCCAGGGGAAACCTGTGCAGTCTCCAGGTGGCTTTGCGTCCTGCTCCTTCCACTCCCCGGCCACCCCGACCCTCTCCGCTCTTTTGCCGTTTTTAACTCCACAAAACCCGACCACGGGAGTAGAGACCGCTCAAGAAATAGTCCCCCTTGATTGCACGTGGGCAAGGGTCCTGCGGGCGGTTTAGACCGGACACACACGTTTTCTTAGGCTTGCACGGGCCGGGGAAAGGGCCGGAATCTGTGAGCCAATATTGGCACACCCCCTTCCCTGGCTTGATGAGCGCTGACTTATTCTGTCTATATCTTCGTTCATAATTGTTTGTAGGTAGTCTCCCTTGAAAGCAGGGACTGGCCTTTTGATGTATCCGCAACGGTTAGCATACAGAAGGCGCTTAATAAATGCTTATTCCTACTAGTGTGGGGCGTCCTTTACAAATGCAAATCTGCAGATTCTACAATTTTCCGTCTCAAACCATAGGAATTTTAAACTTGTCTTTATGTCCTGATAGATTGGTCTATGCATGAGCTGTGATTTCTCGGAATTACTACTCTAAATGCATAAAATAAAATTAGCATAGACGTTGGAGACCAGTTAGCAAAACACAGTGTAGTACCTATTCTTTGTTTTATTTGTATTTTTTGGCATAAAGCCGGTAGTAAAATAATTATAAAAATATTTTTTAAAGGCAAGCATTCCAGTTGATAACTCCTGTTACAGAGATTTGAAACGAACCTTAAGTTACTTCTCTGCAGAAGCAAGGCTATGAACACCTTTCCAGCTTTCTTATTCTGTCCCTCGACCCCTTTTCCCCATCCCCCCTCCTTTGACCAGAGTTTCCTGCTTGAATCTGTTGCAGGCTGAACTTCCTCCTCTTCCATCAGTAACTGGCTGGAAGCCAGACTTAGGGGGTGGGGGTGAGAACTACAGCACCCGTGGTCCGGAACCTAGGCAGCTGTCTCTTATTCTCGGCCAAGGGACCAACATGAAGCTAGGGATGGCAAAGGGAGTGGGGGATGTTGGAGGAATATGGGCCCCCGTCAGAGGAAGATCCCAAAAGACCTTTAATCTGAGCTTCAAGCTCCAATGGGGGGATGGGGGGATCTCAAATGTAAGCTTTAAAATAATAAACTAAAACAAATATTCCTCTTCAATTGAAAAAGGTTTTGCATGGTCTTTTTTTTTTTATATAGCAATTGTGACATCAGGAAAAGGCTAGAATTTTTCTGCACGGAAAAAAATTGGCTAAATTCACTTTTGTGTCCTTTGTTTTTTTCTGAATCTTAACATCAAATGAATAAAATAAAAAATCAAATGATAGTTATTATTTTTAATACACTGTGAGCTGGCACAGTGGAAGTTTACCTCAAACAAATACAAGCTGTGTGATTCCCAGGCAGGTAGCTTTAACAAACATTTGTCTGCCTCGGTGTACCCATCTGTAAAATGGACATAATAGCACCTGTCTCCCTGGGTGGTTGAGGATTGAGTTAAAGTACAGCCCACCACAAATGTTAGTTGTGACTATTTTCACTATTGTTATTAGTAATAGTATTACTGAGTTCTGAACTAGGAACTCAAAGCCAGCAAAAACTGGTGTCAAGAGGTTCATCTTTCACACACATTGGCCCTTAAGCCCCCCTTCTCAGTGCTCAGAACTAGCTTCAAAGAGCTACCAACCTGTCTTGGTAGATGAAGTTTTCTCATTGTGGAGTTCCCTATACCCAAGAAATCACAGATCCAGTCCCTTTCCCTATTCAGTCCCCTCTCTAAAAAGGGAGGGAAGACAATAAGCATCTACAAAAAGCCCCTACTATGTGCCAGGCAGGAGTTGTTTAGTGCTTTTTACCAATATCTCTGGGAGGTAAGTGCCATTATTATTCTCATTTTAAGGTTGAAGAAACTGGGACTAAGGTTAAGTGACTTGCCAAGAATCACATGGCTAGTGTCTGTAGTCCAATTTGAACTCCACTCTCCCCAACTCCAGGCCCAACATTCTAGCTGCCATACCACCTTCTAACCTCATCTAAGTGGTGATAGGTAGTCTGAAGAAGCTACCCAGATACAAGTGATAAGGAACAGTTATCAGGGTCAGCTTTGGCCAAATAAAAAATAGGGTATTTGTTGTGGATACATTGTACATGGGTCCAAAGATCTCTTAAATACATTTAATTTCCATGAAAATATTTTTCTAACTTTTTTTCTTTCTCCCTTTCTCTCTCCTCTCTCTGAAAAAAAAAAAAAATTGAGAAAGAGTCATAACAGATATACACAGTCAAGCAAAATAAACTTTTGCATTGCCACAGTAAGAAAAAAATATTTCTCAATCTGCACCTTAGTGTACCTCTCTTTCAGCGAGTGAGTGAGTAGCATTCATTATCATGAGCCTTTTGGAAACATGGCTGGGTCACTGTGTTGATTAAAGCTCTTAAGTCTTTCAAAGTTATT
Organism: Sarcophilus harrisii; assembly: GCF_902635505.1. Lineage (NCBI taxonomy): Eukaryota > Metazoa > Chordata > Mammalia > Dasyuromorphia > Dasyuridae > Sarcophilus > Sarcophilus harrisii. The sequence continues at coordinate 74,778,138 of NC_045430.1, forward strand.
TGTCTTTGCTATGTTGTAACTAAATAAATTGTTCTGCAGTTCTTTTCACACTCTGCACGTCACTATGCATCAGCATTAGTTCACTTAAACCAATATTTCTCTACCTTTGGACAAGTAGGTAAGGCAGTGAATGGAGGCCTGTAGTCAAGCACACTTGAATCCAAAATGAGCCTCAGATGTTTACTAGCTGTGAGCCTCTTAAATGGAGGTTTGCCTCAGTTTTCTCATCTGTAAAATGGGAATAATAATACTAGCACCTATCTTCCCAGATTGTGAGGATCAAATGAGATAACAACTTTAAAGTACTTAACACATAGTAGTACTTGGCACATAGTAGGTGTTATGTAAATATTAGTTATTACTATTATAACCATTTCTTAACAGCACACAGTATTCCCCATCACATTCATATACCACAATTTACAGAGGTATCCCAGCAAAGACGGATATCTCCTTAGTTTTCAGGGTTTTTTCCACAATATAAAAAGCTGCCATTATGTTTCTGTACATAAAGATCCTTTTCCTCTTTCTTTGATCTCTTTGGTGTAAATAAAGATACTTTTTGCCTTGTGCCCTGCTCAGTTCCTGAACAAAAAAAAAATTATTATTGCAACCACTATTCTTGGCCTATAGATTTTGGCTAGAGTGGGAAAAGAGTTTTAAAACAAGGTCCAGGGTTTAATTTATTTTGAACTCTCATTAGTCAAAATAAAAGTATTTTTAAATGTCTACTCAGGATCAGCTTAAGGCCTTAGAGAAATGTTCCCTTTCCACTCTCAGAAAATCTCTCCTTATAGCCTGAAATTTTATAATTAGAAATTCATTTTTTAAGATATAAATTTCTAGCCTAACCCTGAGAGAAGACTAAAGTCATTTACACCTGAAAGATCTGAGACAATAAATTTTTCTCATCTCTATTATGACATGGTTAGACTACATGTGTATGTGTGTATATGTGGGGTACGTGTGTACTTTGTGCTTCATCAGCCTTCAACAGCCGCAGGCCTGTGCCCACTGCCTCCTGGGTTCCTCCTACTGACCACCTTCTCTAACTTATATGGGGAATTACTGGAATACTTAGGGAATAGGTGACCCCTATGCTCATGATTGGACCACCACCAGCCACCCTTAACCTGCCACCATCCACCCAGCACCTGTTTTTGTTTCAAGTAACAGATCTCTTATTTTGACTCTGTACCTTCAACCCTCAGAGGGGAGGAGAGGGGAGAGGATGGAGTAAATATACTGTTCCTCTATAGATTTGTTTTACATTCCTTCATTAATGTAATCCTTATTTAAAATTTCTTTTATGTACATTTCATTTTAAAATAGCAATTTAGAGGGCTTTTTTTGTTGTGGATGAAAAGAAGGAAATTTCTCCACCCAGAGTAAATCTGTTAAATAAACAGATCCTGAATACTTTTTTTTTTTGGGGGGGGGGGATGGAGAGGACAAGGAGAACTTGTCAAAAAAGATTAAGCAAACAAAATCATTTTAAAAGATCTCCTGATTCTATAAATAAATGGGCCTTTCCTTGAATTACATCTATCAACATAGTGAGCTTCAAATAAAAGGGAAAGGCAGAATAGATCTTTGAATTAGAGGCATCTTTCCTCTCTTTTTCTCTTTGTTTCTCTCCTCTCTCTATATATATATATTCATAGATAGATAGATAGATATACATATATAGATACATAATACACACACACACACATATATTTCTTTTTGTTGTGTTGTTCAGTTGTGTCACTTTTTGTGACCTAACAGATTCATCTATCCTCCACCATCTTTTGAAGTCTGTTCAAATTCATATTCATTTTTTATACACACATATGCACACACATATGTTTGTGTGTGTGTGTGTGTGTATATATATATATATACATATTTTAGAAGGAAAGGCAAAAAATTGGAAGATTTAAAAGTTTTATCAGGAAAATCAAAATATATCCTATTTCTGCTATTCTTTCCAAGCAAGGTTTCATAAAAACACACTTTTTAATATTGTAGAATATACTATCTAAATCTTCACAGTTTCAAGATTAAGCTTTTCATCTAATGTCATTAATGAAGTTATTATATGCATAATCATTTGAAATATAATATTACATAATCAGCAAGACCTTTTTATAATTCAAAGTACAGTAACTGGGATGGTGGAATAAATACAGTAAATTCATTACAACCATGTTCAGCTTTGAAAGGAGTAATTGTCAACCACAGGATAGGAATGATGAGTGGGACACTTCTTTCTATAAGCTCCAAGCAATAGAACAAGACAGTAGTGTTCTAGAATTTTTAATAGACGCTGCTCGCCCACCCGCTGGTATATATGAGAGAGAATGTATTAAAACTTGCATTAAAATATGCAAATGTGAATTTTAATCTTAAATGCCTTTCTAAAAACACAGATTCAATTATACTATTGGACAAATCATAGGATTTTGTACTAGAAAAGGAACTTAAGAGATCATCTAATTCTTATCTCTTTGCACCTTGCCTAAAGTGAAATACAGGAACTACAACATAGATTAAGAATTTGAATCTAGATCTGTCTTAGGAACCCACTATTCTTCCCTTGTATGACACTTTCCTTAGGTCTTTTAAATTAATCGAACCTCAATCATTTATTAAGCACCTACTATATCCCAGGCACTGTATTAGACCCTAGGAAAACAAATACCAAAAAAATGAAAATTATTCTTCTCAGAGATCTTAGTGTCTTATCAAGGGATAGCATATACAAATATAAGTAAATACAAAATAAATATAAAATGAAAAGAATTAAATGGTATAATGTAGTGGCAAAGATAACTAGGTGGCACAATAGATAGTCAAGCCTAAAATCAGGAAGATTCATTTTCTCAGGTTCTAATCTAGACTTAGATACTAGTTACGTGACTGGGCAAGTCGTTTAATCCTTGTTTGCCTCAGTTTCCTCATTAGTAAAATGAGTTAAAGAAGGAAATGGCAAACCATTTTGCCAATATCTCTGCCAAGAAAACCCCAAAAAAGGGTTCACAAAGAGTTAGACAAGATTCAAATGATTAAATAATAAAGAGTTAGGTAATGGATGAATGAGTTTTTAAAAGTTGTAAAATATCATTCTAAACATTGAAAAAAGCAAATAAGTCTTTATTATCATGGAACTCACATTCTTTGGGGAGAGCATTCAGAATATCCCAAAAGTCTTGATGCTATTTTAAGCTATTAAAACTGCAGCCTAAAAACTGCAGTAACTTTTTTGGAACAACCTATATATAGGCTGGTTCAGCTGTAAGGAAGATGGAAAGTTCCAGTGGTGCTTAGAGTACATCAGTAAGACAAATGGCTATAAATTAACAAAAATCCATCAAGTGATTATTGTGTAGCAGAAACTGTGCTAAATGCAGGAGACTAGAAGAAAAATCAAAGCCAAATCCTTCAAGGAATTTACAGCTATTGAAAAACAGCATGTAAGGAATACCAAAAGTTTTAGTACAGTTTGAAGCTATTAAAGCTTAAATTTAATTAAGAAATTAAAGTTTTAAAACTGCACCAAGGACAACCTGTGTACATAAATCAGTATATACAAGATAGCTACAGTGTAGAGAGAATGGCACCAGTAGCTGGGAGAACCCCTAAAGGTCTCCTACAGGAGATGGTATTTGAATAGTCTCAAAGGAATCAGGCAGAAGTTAGGAAAGAGAGCATTTCAGGCTCTGGGAACATACAATGCAAAAACATGGATATTGAAATCAATAAGGCTGAGGCAGAAGAGGAGGAGGAAGAGAGAAGGAGTAGATGGAGGAGGAGGAGAAGGAGGAGGAGGAGATGGAAAAGGGAAGAGGAAGAGGAGAGGAGAAGAGGGGGGAGGAGGGGGAAAAGAAAGAGGGAGAACGGAGGAAAAAGAAGGAAGGAAGGGTGAGAAGGAAAAAAGAAGGGAGGGGGAAGGAAGGAAAGAGAAAAGAAAGGAAAGGAGGAGGAAGGGGGAGGGAAGGAAAGAAAAGGAAAGAAGGAAGGAAAGGATAATAGTGGTAGTAGTAGTAGTAAGAAATAATAGTAGTAGTGGTGGTATGGTAGTTTAGTACTAGAAAAATTTAAAGCTAGAAAGCTAGGAAAGCATCAGATTGTGAAAAGCTTTAAATGACAAATAAGAGAGATTATATTTGATCCTAGATGGAGCCACTGGTCTTAATTGTGTAGGTGAAAGTTAACTCAGATCAGAGTTTTAAGGTAATCTCTTTGATTAAGTGAAAGATAGATTGAACTGGGAGAGAATTGAGGCAGAGAGACCAATTAGAGACCATTGCAATAGTCTGGGCAAGAAATGATGACGCTGAAATAGTTGTGTGAGTGGTGAAGACACATATCCAAGGGACATAGAAATAGAAATGACAAGATTTACCATCCAATTGGGTATAGGGTGAGATTGATGATTGAGGATGTCAGAGAGGTTGTGAACCTGAGCTTCTGGAAATATTGTGGTGCCCTCAAAAGCAATAGAAAAGTTCTTTAAAAAAAAAAAAAGAGGTGATTTTTGGGGAAAAAGATAAGTTCTGTTTTGGATGTGTGTGGATCCAATTCAAAATGTCTAGCAGGCAGTGGATTATAAGTGCACTTAAGGGAAAAACTGGGGTCTATTTGCAAATCTAAAAATCACCTGTGTAAAGATGATTACTAATTCTTAGGAGTTGGTAACACCACCAAAGAGAAATTATTGAGAGAATAGAGCAAGACTCCAGAATAAAGGCAACTCAACAAATGTCCTCCATTTTCTTAGTGAAGGTATGAGGTGATGTTCTCAGTTGAGAATGAAAGGTGCTATGAAGGTCTGGAGGAGATATTGTGCTGAATGAGACAAAGAATTGCTTGGGGAGGAGAATTATTGCCTTGCTGCAAGGAGGTCACAGTTAAGATTAGATAACAAAAATATATAATAGGTCCAATCACCACACATACAAAGGTGGGATATAATGGAGATAAGAGCTAAAATCTATGTGGCTCTTTAAGATTTGTAAAGCACTTTATAAATACTAACTTATTTTATTCTCGCAATAACTCTAGGAGTTGGCTTATTATTATCCCTATTTTATAGATGAGAAGCTAAAGTAAACCAAGGCTAAATCGCACAACTAAATCACACACAAGAGTTTGAGGTGAGATTTGCATTTATTATTTTGAATCTGTGTTTACCATATTACTTACTGTGCCACCTAGTTAACTTTCAATAATAATCCAGGACTGGGATGATTCCAAGGCAAGATGATACAACAACGAAACACAGGATTAGTTAATAGAGGATATTGTAATATTGAATTGATTTTCCAAAATTTTAAGACTGGTAAGGGAGGAGAACATAGCTAGAGCATGACTGATGGCCAGGGAAAGGAATGAGGGGTGATGGGATTAGAGATCATTATTAAATTAAAGAATAATGTGATTCCTAAAGCTTAAGGAGAAATAGAATGATGAAATATGATTGCATAAAAGAATTTTGGAGTTCCCAAGCATTATGATGTACAAAATGTGACTAAAACTTTCTTAACTTGATTATTAGGCATAAATCTTTCCTTTAAACAAGGAAAGTCCCATAAATATCAAAATATTCATAGGATCACTTTTTGTTTTCTGTCAACAATAACAAAAAGTGGAAGCAAAGTGGGTACTCATAGATTGGAAAGTTGGAAATTGTTGATACATGAACATAACGAAATATTATTTTACCATGAAGAATTAAAAAAAGCATGGGAAGATTTGTATAAACTGAAAAAGAGTAAATTAGGAAAGGTCAAGACAAAAACAATATAGTGAGTGTCAGCAAAAATGGAAAGAAAAAAAAAAGATATCAGAATTCAAATGAGAGCAGTAGTCAATCTTGATTCTAGTGACCAATTAGGCTTTTTTCCTTTCCTTCTTTAGAGGCTGTGGACTATAGCTATAGAATGTTGCCTATACTGTCGGACACATTTAAAGTATCTGTTTTGCCTAACTTTTTCCCTTTTTGACAAGGGAGGATTGTACTAAGGAGGGGGGTTATTGAGAAGTGACTGAAATTAAAAAACAAAACCCTAAACATCAATAAAACTTAAGCAGTAACAAAAAAAAAAAAAAAAAAAAAAAAAAGAAAGAAAGAAAGAAAGAAAGAAAGAAAAACAAAAACAGAAGGAGCAGCAGATGTCAGAACCAGGCATCCAGTTACAGTTTCAGAGTCTGGAGATATAGGGAAAGGTAATTAGGGAATAGATATGACAGATTTCTGAACCTAGGTTGCCAAGCAGGGATGGAGACAAGGGAAGTCAGGAAGCTTTCTGCCTTAATGTAGAAGATTCATTATCTTCAGAAAAGAGTGAAAGAAAAAAAGGCAGTGGCTTCAAAGGCACAATCTCTTGTGTTCTGAAAAAGAGCTGGTACCCTGAAAAGCTGGCTTTGATCAAACAAGGACCAAGGTCCAGAACTGGTTCTCTTAAGGCAAGAGGCAGCAATAAGATGCCAGTGGCTACCCTAGCACTACCAGCAGGACAGCGAGCTTAGCAAAGTACACATGGATCTTTTACAATTCCTTTTCTGGTGGAAACCTAAGAAAAAAATACAACAATGGAGCTTACAGGACAGGAATCAATTTAAGACGAGCAAAACAATACAAGAAATTTAAAATTCTATGTGTGTTGTTACATATATACACAGTAAGTAGCCTATAGTTTTGCTAAAGGAACAGGACAGATGTTTAAAAAAAAAAACTGTCATTGTATTCATATATAACAGGGTATATATGGCATCTTGCCTTCTGGTCAACCATGGGTGCTTGCTCTGTTCTTGGGCACTTTAGAGAGGATGAAGCACTAAACAGCTAGATGGATAAATGTCTGGCCCTGGAGTCAAAGAGACCTGAGTTCAAAACCTGATCTCAAATACTTACTAGCTGTGTGACCCTGGGCTATTTGACTTGTTTGCCTCAGTTTCCTCAACCGTAAAATGTTAATTTGTTTCCTCAACTGTAAAATGTTATTCAACTTCTGTTTGCCCTAGTTTCCTCAACTGTAAAATGAACTTCTGTTTGCCCCAGTTTCCTCAACTGTAAAATGTTAATTTGTTTCCCCAACTGTCAAAAGTTATTTAACTTGTTTGCCTCAGTTTCCTCAACTGTAAAATATTAATTTGTTGCCTCAGTTTCCTCAACTCTAAAATGTTATTCAACTTCTGTTTGCCTCAGTTTCCTCAACTGTAAAATGTTAATTTGTTTCATCAACTATAAAAAGTTATTTAACTTCTTTTTGCTTCAGTTTCCCCAACTGTAAAATTTTAACTTGTTTACCTCAGTTTTCCCAACTGTAAAATGTTATTTCTGTTTGCCTCAGTTTCCTCAAATGTAAAATGTTACTTAATTTCTGTTTGCCTCTGTCCTCAAATGTAAAATGTTACTTAATTTCTGTTTGCCTCAGTTTCCTCAACTACAAAATGTTATTTAACTTCAGGGCTATTGTAAGAATCAAATGAGGTAATATTTGCAAAACATTTAACGCAGTATTTTGAATAGAGTAACTATATAAATACTTAGTTTCTTACTGCCATCCCACCTTTCCCACTTCTTACTTCCATCTGCCACTGGCTGGTCACATGTAGCTGAGTGCATCTTTTAAAAAGGAATGATTTCATCCCTGCATCTCTTTTAATGTTGAATCTTCTTATGGCAAGTAGTGTTCCCTTCAGGGATAAGGTAAGTGGCCACCACCCCAGTAGAAATATCAGTTATTATTGCCATGTACTAAAAATTGTTTTTGTTCAGTCATTTTTCAGTCGTCTGACTCTTTGTGACCCCAGTTGGGGTTTTTCTTGGCAGAATTGCTGGAATGGCTTGCCATTTCTTCTCCAGCTCATTTTACAGATGAAAGAACCAAGGCAAATGGGATTAAGTGACTTGCCCAAGGTCACACTACTAGTAAGTATCTGAAGCTAGCTTTGAACTCAGGAAGATGAGTCTGGCATGGCAACCACTGTAGCACCATCTATCTATAAGTAGATGGCAGCTGAAGTGCATGATCTCTTTGGAAGAATCTGTGTTTGGGGCTGCCTCTGCTGCATTTATTGTGTTTGAGTATAGGTGACTGAACAGTGATCTTGAGATGGATAGATCTAATCAATGTTGAGTTAGAATTTCATTCCAAATCTGAGCTGAGTGGCAAGCAGATGGTACACTGGATAGATTACCACCAATAGAGGAGAAAAGTCAACTTCTGACCTGGCTTACTAGAAATGATAGAGAACTCTTTATACAGTTTAGCTTAGAGAAAATGTAAACTGCCTATTCAAAAGTCCTACAAACTCTAAAATTTAAGCGGCAACCTTCTAGGAGATTGAATAGTTATCTAATAGCACATGAGTTACATGAAGAGTTAAAGAAGGAAGAAGAAGAGAGATAAAAATCACACTTTTTTAAAGATCCATTGAGTCATCAGCTTTTCCTACTCAATGATCAATAAGAAAATTGTTTCATAATCTCCACAATACTTGAGTTCTTCAGCCCTGGCTGGCCAGAAGCAGCTGGTAGCTTCCTCATGCCCAAGTGCCAAGCTAGCCCCTAGCTAGAAGCAGGCAGGGCAGTTCTTTATATGTCCTGTTATACTAAATGTATTGTAAAAGTACAATTGTAGGCAAAAATACACATTATGCAGTTTCCACATGAAAATTTAAGCACAACTAAAATAAGGAACTATATGTTATTGATGAATCATTTAGTCTGTCCAGCTCTTTGTGACCCTGTGGAACATATTATCTATGGGGTTTCCTTGACAAAAATATTAGAGTGCTTGCCTTTCCTTCTCAAGTAGATTAAAGCAAACAGTTCCAGGATCAAATAGCCAGTAAATGTCTGAGGCCAAATTTGAATTTAGGTCTTTATGATTCTAGACTCATTCTTTTATCCACTGAGCCAATTAACAGCGATATATATATATATATATATATATATATATATATATATATACAAATAAATAGATAGAATGCATATACATCCATATGAAAATATAAACTTTATAAGCAAAAGAGATCAAAGTAGAATTCCAGATTTCCATTAAAAAAAGGGCAGAGCGTTAACATTAAGATTATACTGGCAAAGATCTAGAATTATCCAACATTTTCAAAAGCGGTACTTAGATCTAAATGCTAATTAGGTGGATTTCTCTTCAAGGAGGCTGACTTTCCTCTGTAAACAAACATTTTCCCTTCATTAAAGTACTAGTTTATTCATGTCTAATGCAAGAATTTCTACAAAGTAACATACAAGTTGAAGCAACTGCATTGTATTTTCTTATTTTGAAGATGGTATTCTACAAGCCTGATCTTAGGTGGTCTCAAGGCAAGTAAGGAAAATAGGCCTATATTGGTTGTGATCTACCAGCTTTTAGGCCATTCTCCCTCTTAATATATTGTTAAAGAGATTACTATCTCCTTGAGGGCCCTCCTCTGCACTCTAATATGTGTCTTTATATCTGGGGTTTTTTAACAAAAACACTGGTGTCCCATCAAACAAAGTTCATCAGACTTCTAAATTCCCATGACTCACATTTCTACTTCTCTTCAGTCTCTGTAGCTTGGATATTACCACCATGCACAGTTTTGTTATCACCATGATTTTTAACTCCAATATCCATCTCTTAGATCAAAATCTCCTTTCCTTCCATCTTTCCCACTGCCTCACTACCACTACCCCTTCACCTTTTGTTGTCCTTACCATAGTCTCAAGTCCATTCTGCATGTTCTCTGTAGTCATTATCCCTGCTCTACCTGACTTTCTTCCCTTCATAGTTTTCATCAGAAACTTATTCAGTTTATGTCTAGTGTGTCTTTTATCGTTGCTCCAATTTCCCTTTTACTACACATACCCTGTCAATTCTAAACACTTTGTCATCCTACTAGCTGACTTCTCTGTTCTTAATCTTGACCACTGAAAGGGGTCATACCATCAAATGGACAAAGTTCACTGGAAATTACAAATTCATGTTACTGTGGGTCCTCTGTTAAGGACAAGATATGAGCAGGATTTTAATTTGTTTTGCCTGGTTATGCTTATTTATTTTTATTAAAGCTTTTTATTTTCAAAACATGCACAGATAGGTTTTCAACACTGATCCTTGAATAGCCTTGTGTTCCAAATTTTCCTCTCCTTCCCTCCACCCCCTCTCCTAGTTGGCAGGTAATGCAATATATGTTATATATGTTTATGTATAAAAATATAATATCCATATATGGATATCCATATGTTAAATCCAGTATATGTAAACATATTTGTACAATTATCTTGATTATGCTTATTTATTATAAGAAAGTATTTGTGTTTGTTTTGGGGAAATGGAGAGTAGAAGGAAAATATCAGAGGAGAATGGAATTTATGACAAAGATGCCAAAAAAGAAGAAAGGATCATCCATGAAACATCTTTTTAAATATATTTAAAAAATAGCAAAAAGTTCAGAGGACGAGACACAGACAGGACAGCTTTGGAATAATCATGTTCAATTTCTTATATACTTTCTTTTTTCTGCTCTTAATTTAATTTAATTTTTCAAAATACATGCAAAGATAATTCTCAACATTCACCCCACAAAACCTTGTGTTCCAAATTTTTCTCCCTCTCTCCACCTTCCCTGCTCTCTAGACAGCAAGTAATCCAATATAGTAAAATACGTGCAATTCTTCTAAACATATTTTCACATTTATCATGCTACGCAAGAAAAATCAGATCAAAAGGGGTATAAATGAGAAAGAAAAAAACAAGTAAGCAAACAACAAAAAGGTGAAAATACTATTTGTGATCCAATTCAGTCCCCATAGTCTTCTCTCAGGGGGCAGGTGGCTCTCTCCATCACAAATCTATTGGAACTGGCCTGAATCATCTCATTGTTGAAAAGAACCAATTCCATCACAGTTGATCATCACATTTTATATACTTTCTTTTTAAAAATCTTAGATATTTTCAAAACTAAAATCTATGTAATAGAAATTCATAATCCTATAGATGATTTTTTCTCTCCTTTGTAAAAGGAAATGTTTGTTGATTTTTGTTAAAGCCACAATAACAAAAGAAATATTTATCATAAAAAGAAGGATATGGCTGATACCTTGGACCTCCAATAAAAGAATTGTCATTTCATCAATAGAATGAACATGCAAATTGTCAGTCTGAAAATTATTCTGTCCAAGATAGTTTGCTGTACTTGAGTCCCTGATCTTTCGGCTTGAATCAATGCTTAGTACCTGACCTTAATCCACTTCTGTTTTTGCCATCTTTCCTTCTCCACCAGGGATACAATGACCCAGTTTGAACACTTGAACCCCACTGAAGGCTGTTTTTTGGCATAGTGACCTTGACTTCCCAGTCTGAACCCTCTGCTTCCTGTTTGAAGATGATGCCCTTTAATTTAGCATTTACTCTGGCATTCCTCTCCTGCAGATGTTTCTTCCTGCCTCAGAACAAACTATTAACTATAGTTAATATATCCTGGACCTGTGTGCATACTGCTACCCTTGGGACTAAGGAAGTTACAAAAGAATCAATCCATGAACATTTATATATAGTTCCCGTGACACAGCATTCCAGACGTGGAAGCTCCTGGGAATACAAAGCAAAGAAGGAAACAATTCCTGCCTTCAAGAAGCTTACATCATAAATGGGGGGAACAACTTATGTGCTCATAAAAGAAAATGAAAAATATATGCAAAGTAAATAGAAAGTAATTATAAGAGAAATTCTAATATGTAGACAGATCAAGGAAGATTTCACATAGGAGACGGCACTTCAATCAGTCAATTAGTCAACTACTATTTATTAAGTATCTTCTATGTGCTAAGCAGGGTGGGTAGGTGGCATAGGATAGAGTGAATAGAGTTCTGGGCCTGATGTCAAGATGTCCTCACACATTTATCAAACAGCCTGTGGCCATTTTGGGGTGAAACTCCTTCTGGTTCTGTGGATGGCAAAGGATATAAAGAGAGTGCATGTGCTTGTTCAGAATACTGAGAATATTTCATTTGAGATCCTAGAACTTGATCAATCCCCATCAACACAATCAAATGAGATTCACAGTATCATACAAAATTCACATGAGCATTAGCTCATGGTTAATAGAATCTTAATTGCATAATAAAAATTACTTGCTACCGAAATAACTATAGAAAATGAGTCCTTTTTTATACAGAAAGATCCAACAACTATTGGGAGACTGTTCAGGTTTCTTACCTATCTAATTTCCTAAAAGACCAAAAAATCCTCAGATCTCATCACCTTTCCTAAAGGACTTTTAAACACATAAGATGAGTATTTATCACAGAAAATACACATTATTCCAACAGATCTGCAATTCCCCCAACTCATAGTCTTGTGCTCATCATCGAAGACAATTGCCCATGTCTTTTTCTAAGTTTTCCACAGTGGGTCTGCCCATAGTCCTTACAATCTTCATTAGTTCTCCATTCTATTCCAATACAACTGGAAACATATTAAGTCTAACTCTTTCCAAGTGGAATATATTATTTAGCATTTTATGCTTTAGTTTACGCTAGAAAGAGAAGTGTCTGTAAATATTTGCTGATAAGCAAGAGTCTGTTTGTACTTTATCAGGGTTTTTAATAATCAAATGAAGCACAATTTTCTCCTGACAATTCCTGTAGCAAATGGATTTTTCAGTTTCTTATGCTACCACACATTTTTAGATGGTGCCACAAGTTTTCTATGAAATGCATAGTCATTCTGAAGTCTCACATCCAATTTAAGGCCTCTAACAAATAACTACTTTGAAACCTTTGATCTTTAAAGCACTTTGCAAATCTTAAACATAAATCTTCACAATATCATTGAGGAGTAAGCCAGTTATTAAACACATTTCTAGATTTAAAAACTGAAGAATTCAGAGGAAATAATACCTTTATCTCTTGCCTGCTTATCTTCTAAGTTTCTCAGAGCGCTTTCTTGTACATTATTAAAGTTAACACTAATATTATTGACATTACTAGCTTACAGAGGTTAAAACTTCTTCACGAGGCTCTGATGTTTAGTAGTGTTGAATGGTTTCTTCATACTTTCCACATCCACAAGGAGATTCCACATCTAGTTTAGAAACTTTGCACAAAGGATGTGAGAAAATCAATGTGAGAATTGAAATTGTTATTCAAAACCTTTCTGCATCCTGTTCAATACTCTTATTTTAGATAGAAGAAATGTAACATGTTTCCAATTTTGTTATCAGAAAGTTCTACTGTGAATATTTTGATATGCATGGAGTTTTTCTTTTGATCTTTGGAGACAGAAAGAAAGAAAGGAAGCATTTATTAAGTACTTAACTATATGCCAGACAAAGTCCTAAGCACTTTTCAAATATTATCTCATCTGACATCCTTACAACAGGTTGATAATTACAACAACCCTGGGAGGTAGGTGCTATTACTATCCCTATTTTACAATTGGAGAAACTGAGGCAGACAAAGCCCAGGGTCACATATCTAGTTAACTTCTAAGGCTGGAGTTGTTCTCAGGTATAACTCAAAGTTCAGTACCACGAGGCTGTCTAGGTGAGTTCCATGGTGAATATATCCAATAGTAGAATCAATGGGTTAAAGGTATAAATGGTTAAATGAATTTTCCCTTTCTCCCTCAACATTTTCTAATTAGCTTCATCAGCCACTATCTTCATGCAGATGCCAGACAAATCTATATATCCAGTTCCAGTTTCTCTCCTGTTTTCTGGTTACACATGATCAGTTACCTATTGAACATTTTAAATTTGAAGTCCTCTATAAACTTTTCAAGCTCAAAATATCTAAAATAAAACTCAAGATTTCCCCCAAAACTGGACTCTTTACCAAACTTCCTTATTTCTCTTAAGATACCAAGAATCTCCCAAATCTGTAACTTTCACATTTAACCTTGAGTTTTCATTCTCCTTTAATCCATATTATCTCTCCCATCTGTTGCCTTCTTACCACACAGAAAGTTACCACTACATTAGATTAGGCCTCCTCACTTAGATTACTGAATTGCCTTCTTAACTTGTCTCTTTGATTTGAATCTCTACCTATTCTTGTCCATTCTCAATTCTGTAGCCAAAGTGATTTTTCTTAAGTCAAAGCTAATTGTGTAAATCCTCTAGTCAATTAACTCCATTGTCCATTAGTTCCCTATTGCTTCTTTCTGTTCCTCACACCTGACCATCCATCTTTTATCTCTGTGCCTTTACAGTGGAATTTCCCTACTTGGAATGTACTCCCTCCTTCTTTTTACCTCATAGAACCCCTTACTTTTTTGTTTTAATCACTCAGTTCAAGTATAGGAAGCCTTTTTGGATTGTCTGCTCTTCTGTTGCTAATGCCTTCCTTCTGTATCTTATATTTAATTATGTTTAATTTATTTTGTATTTATTTAGTATTTTGGTATATACATACATATATATGTATGCTACCTCTTCTAATATAATATAAACCTATACATATCAGAGATTGTTTCTTTTTTGCTTGGTTTTGTATCCTTAGTGACTCACATAGTGTCTGACACATAGTAGGCATTTAATAAATGCTTGCTGATTAAATGAATGAAAAAATATTAAACAATTGAATAAATGAAATGAATTAGAAAAACATCTTTTAAATGTTGAGGATGTTTCAATGTACTAGTCACACAAATACAAAAGGAAAGACAGTCCTCATCTTCAGAGAGTTTATAATCTACTAAGAGAAGACAATAATATCCTTTATTGTCCAGAATGATTTGTACTGGTCAGTCCCAGAGATGATGAGTGCACAGGGAAATTCATTGGCTTGCCTTTTCTAGGAAAAGAGGTATTTTTATAATAGATTTTCATTTTTTCATACAGGCAAAGATAGTTTTCAGCACTCACCTTTGCAAAGCTTTATGTTTCAATTTTTTCTCTCTTTCTCCTCTCTCCCTCCTCCCCTAGCTAGACAGCAAAAAAATTCAAAATAGGTTAAGCATGTGCAATTCTTCTAAACATATTTCTATATTCATCATGCTGTGCAAGAAAAGTCAGATCAAAAGGGAAAAAAACACAAGAAAGAAAGAAAAAATAAGGCAACAAACAACCACCACCACAACAAAGATGAAAATACTATGCTTTAATCCACATTCAGTCTTCATAGTTCTCTCTTTGGATGCAAATGGCTTTCTCCATCATGTCTATTGGAATTGCCTTGAATCACCTCATTGATGAAAAGAGTCAAGTTCATATCAGTTGATCATCACATAATCTTGTTGTCGTGTACATTGTCTGCTTGGTTCTACTCACTTCATTTAGCATAAGTTCACGTAAGTAGAAGAATAGTATTGATTTGATTAATATTCTTAAAGCCAGAGGTAGAAAATAGAGTTAAGTAGGGAAAGGGATGTTGGCAATATGTCAGGAAGCTAGATGGAGAACAGAATAATTTACATCTCCAAATTGGTTTCTATAATAGCTGAACAAATTCCTGACTTCCCCTAAAATGCACTGGGGTGTGTATCTTTCTATAATTACCCAACACTGACTCTTTCCATCTTTTATCATCTTTGTGACTAGTTCTTTATTATTTACTATTTATCAAGCATGCACAGTATGCTAGACATAATTACAGAGCTCATCATAGTCTTCCCTTGAAGAGCCTTTCTTCTATGGAAAAAGCATGGTTGGCTTAAAATAATATGTTTGAAAATGTCTTCTCATCTTACTCATGCTTGTTGAAGCAATACCGACCTGTGTGAAATTTCTAATTAAAGCATTGCTATCTTCATTTTTTAATTGTGGAGTGTCTTTAATAATCAGATCGCACTGACATAGACTTCAGTTTTCTCATGTGAAAAGAACAGTTGGATTTTATCTTATGTGAAACAGGATGGCATAATGGAAAGGGAATTGAGCTTGGAGGCTGGTGGTTTGGAGTCTGGTCTCGGGATAATTTACTATGTGACCTTGGGTAAGTCCCAGTTTTCAATTCCCTCATCTGTAAAATGAGGGATTATTTGGATTAACTTGATAGCTCAGGTCTCTTTCATCTCCGTGAAAGATATGGAGATTCTGTTCAATCATTCTATAATATACTCAGGATGCCCAGTATTTATCCCTTTTAAAAATTTGATTGGCTCATATGATTCACTTTGCTTATTTTATTAACTTGATGCAGTTCCAGCAACAACCTGAGTCTATTTTCTGAGGATTAATTTAAGTAAGTCCAGAAAGGCACAGTCAGCCGGTCAAAAAGCATTTATTAAATTCTCACAATATGCCTGACATTGCACTAAGCCCTGGAAATACAAAGAAACACAAAAGCACTATCCCTGCCCTCAAGAAGCTCAATTTTTTTTTTTAATGTGATAACCTACAATCACAATTATGCAGATAGATTATTCTTGAACACACTAGCTTCCAAGAAGCAGTTGGTTCTTTAAATATACATAAATATTTCTAAATGGATTTTTACCCTTATATTAAAGAGGCTTAGTTCTAAAGGGAGACTCAATATGCAAATAAGTATGTACATTTAAGACATATATGATGAAATGGTAGGTAATCTTAGAGAGAAGGTGAGAGGAGGAGGTCAGAGGAAACTGGGAAAGGCTTCCTGTAAAAATGGGATTTGAACTGACTCTTGAAGAAAGTCAGAGAAGCTGGAATGTGAAAAGAGGGAGGGAGAGAATTCCAGGCAAGAAGACAATATAAAAGCATAGAGTAAGAGCTAGAGAGTTGTGTGTACAGGATACCAAGTGGGCATATGTATCTGGATCCCCATGGAAACAATTGAAAGGTAAGATGACTAGGAAAGTAGGAAGAGGTCAGCCTATGAAGGATTTTCAGTATCAAACAGAGAGGATTTTATACTTGATCCTGGAGGTACAATAATAGGGAACCAATGGAGTTTGTTAAATGGGGATGACATGGTCATACCTGTGCTTTAAGAAGATCATATTAACAGCTCAGTGGAGGGCAAATAGCTGTGAGGAAAGGGGGACCAATTAGAAAGCTATTGCAGTAGTCCAGATGAAAGGTAATGAAGGCCTAGACCAAAGTCATCATTATGCGAGTAGACAGGAGACATGAAAAAATGTAAAGATTAAAACAACAAGATTTGGCAAAAGATTGAATAAGTAGGATGAGTGAGAGTGAGGAATTTATGATGACTCAGAGATTGCCTGTATGAGTGACTGGGAGGGTGGTGCCTTTGAAAATTATAGGGAATTTTAGAAGAGAAAGGATTTATGAGAAAAGACAATTGAATTCTATTTTGGACATACTGAGTTTGAACTGTTTATAGGACATCCATTCAAGATATTCAAAAGGTAATTGGTCATGCAGGAATGGAGTCCAGGAGAGAGATTAAGGCTAAAAAAATAAATCAGGGAACCATCTGCCTAGAGATGACAATTGAATATGGGAGCTTGATGAGATCACTGAGATAGTGTAGAAAGAAAACTCAGAACAAACCCTTGGGGGATTCCCACGTAGATGGGCATGACCTCCAGGGAAATTCTGCAGAGGAGACTGATAAAAAGGAGTAGTCTAAGAAAGGAATGTCATGAACACTTAAGATGATGAAAATATCCAGAGGATGATCAGTACAACCAAAGATTGTAGAATAGTTAAGAAAAATGAAGATTGAGAAAAGGCCATGGATCATTTTAAAGATAGCAATTTCTATAGAATCATGAGTTCAAAGTCTGATTGCAGAAGATTTGGAAGTGATTGAAAGAAAAGGAGGCATTGATTATAAATGGCTTTGTCAAGGAATCTTGCTAAGATAGGAGGATATATAATGATTGCTATTGGATCCTCAGTTATGAATTCTTTGACTGAATGGGAATGCATAAAACAAAGAAAAAATATTAAAGTGGTCCTCATTCCTACATGGTTCACTTTTTCTTCCACTATGATGGTGATTTAATGACAGAAACAATGACAGAAGGCACTAAGAACACAGGCTTTTTTGGACTACTCAATAGAATTACCTTACCAATAGACACTCTACTTGTGAGATCTTTGTACAATGACCAATGAATCTGATGCTATTGGAAGAAATGACCCATATCAATATTGTTAATGTAATTATTTCGATGAATAAAATTAGAAAACAAATGGAAATTGCAGCCAAATGGAAAGATGGCTCACAATTTTTCCTTGGAGAGGCCAACAGGATCTTGCAAAGGAGGTTTCATTGTGGTATCAAAGGCAATAAGAAACATTATTTCATAAGACACAAAGTTATCTCATTTTACAGTGCTCTCATGAACAGTATCAGTGAGGGACTACCACAAAAAAAATTATAGCATATATGTCAATATCTCTAGCAGAAGATGAGCAAGTAAAGACATTCTACAAAATACTTGACAGGATTTTCCAAATGAATTCAAGGTATTCTGTGGATAAGCAGATAGGTGACCCATTGGATATAGGACTGAGCTTGAAATCAAGAAGATTCCTCTTCTGGCCTCAGATATTAGCACTAGTCCCTAATCCCAGCACTCTGTCTACTCTGCCACCCAACTGTCCAATAGATTCTCATTGGTTCCAACATTTTTAGTTTGGATTTGGGTTTGGTTTTGGTTCTAATTTATTTCAGCACAAACTATTTTACCCATAATACTCTGGTGCTTGGTGACTTCAATGTAAAGGTAGACATAGAAGTTGATGAAAAGCAAATTAAAAAATATGGCTCAAGTGTAACAAATGAAAGTGGCCAAAGGCCAGATTGAATACCCAAAAACCTTATGACTCTATGTTTCTTGCTGAAGAGAGTTTAGAGAAACTGGAGATAATGGACACTGAACAACAAATAAAAAATTAAGTGGATTATATTTTATGAGACAGGAAATGCATAGTTATTGATATGAGAGTCATGCCAGAATCAATTATCTCTCAACAATACAGAAATCAATCAGTTAAATGAGAAAAAAAGGTTAAAGTAAGAGGATACTGAATAATTATAAGGGCTTCAATCCAAATTCAAATTCAAATCCAACCAAATTCAAATTCATTTATGACAAAAAGCTATCAATCAATAAAGATACAGATATCAA